>NC_056746.1:1557085817-1557175817 GCF_019279795.1 Protopterus annectens | reverse complement strand
ATTTACTAAATGCCCTAAATAGGAGAAGGTATCACAAAAACTCAGCTCATGTGTGTAATCTTGACTTATACTCAAAACCACAGGCATTTTAAAATATCGAACTCAGTTATGACTGGCATCATGATTTAATGTCATTGTGGAATGTGTATGCCCATAATATATCTATACCAGGGAAGATAAGTTGTGCATGAAATAACTAACTGTACTTCCACCTTCTACAGCATGACACTCTTCTTCTTCTTCTTTCGGCTTTTCCCAGTTAGGGTTTGCCACAGTGGATCACCTGTCCGCTCATGATTGGCAGTGGAGTTTTACAGTGTTGAGTTGCCAGCCCGGCACCCAACCTTCCACAGAAGGCACACACACACACACACACACACACACACACACACACACACACACACTCACACCTAGGGCCAATTTATAGTGTCCAATCCACCTACAGCATGTCTTTGGGATGTGGGAGGAAACCGGAGCACCCGGAGGAAACCCACGCGACCACAGGGAGGACATGCAGACTCCACACAGAAGGCACCCCAGCTGAGGATTGAACCGGAGAGCCTCTTGCTGTGGGGCCTTCTACAGCATGACACTAAACACAGAATTTGCAATAGATATAAAAAGATTTTTTACCTTTGGTAGTGTTTCTACTCAGCAAGAATTTCATAAACCTTGCTCATTGTAGATAGTTTGACACAAGTGTTTCAGTTTAAGCATAAAGTTATAAACTGACATTTTGCTTGTTTCTATAACAACTTTTAATCAGTCATTATTTTATGTATTGTAATATGTTTGCACTACTACAGATTATCTACATATACTTTCTTTTTTTTTTAATCCATCCCCAGCTCTTAGCTGTTACTTTGAATTTGCTCCTTGTGCCCCCACATACGCAATTCTGGATCCTTCACTTCTGGCTGAAGGTGCTAGTCAGGTGGCTCCTGTACAGCTATCTGACTCATATGGAAGTGGCATGGTGGAGAATTTGACCCAGGTACAGAGTCAGAAAAGGAAGGTTCCGGCTTTGCTCCAACCTTACACAGAGGTTCAGCAGGCAGTCATAACTAATGCCTGTCGACCTCCACAGACATTTTGGTATCTATGCAGCCACTGTAGCTGACCTCTGCTGATGGTGAGGACCCCACTTTGCCAAGTGCTAGACAGTAAAAGAAAGATGCCACTGGATACTGTAATCTTCCTGCCTGGTCCATTCTCTGACAGGTGGAGTCCAGTCTTGCACCTAGGTTGCTCATATGACAGATGGAGTTCTAACTGTTCTCTTTGTCACTCAGCCAGGTGTCAGAATATTTTGAACAGCTAGTTATTTCTTACATTTATTTGTTCATTTATTAACCAAGGTAATGGACTTACCTAGGAACCATTTGTTGCCCTGACCCATACCTGTGGCTGAAAATAATACATAAATATATTATCTGAAGGAAAGAGAATAAGGTTTGAAACTAATACATAAATATGCCAGATTTCATGATTAAAATATGTAGAACATGGAAACTGCAATAAAGTTAAGAATTGTGACCTTGTCAAAAGTACTAAAAATGTTTTTGAAAAAAAAAATTGCAAATGATTATATACATTATATTGTGCAATAAAAGGTGTTTCATGTTCAAAGACATGTACGCTTATTAGACATCACAATCAGCATACCCACTGTAAGTCAAGCATATCACAATTTTAAAAAGTCTACCTGCTGAAGTGTTGTTCAGTGACTGAACTTTCTATTGGGATGTGCCATAACATATTTTACAAGGGGCAGGACAAAGTATGAGAAGAATCAAAGATGGTTTCCACAACTCTAGACAGCTGAGATGAATGGTTACGGATGGTACAATTACACTGCTGGTGACCATACTTCTCAAATGCCAAGGGATTTGGATAATTTCCTTGATTTTCCTCATATTTTTTCTTGTACCCCATAAAAGTTTTGATTTTCTGGTAATTCACTGAAGATTTCTGTCAGTCAATAAGACTAGACATTAGAGTTTCATATTTCTTATTGTTCACAGCATGCATTTTATTTCCAAAAACTGTTGCTCTTTTAACATTTTAAATTATGTAAACTAATATTTAAAAAATATCCCCAATTATTGCTTTTGACCTCCCCCGCCAATATTTTTTTTTTCTTTCTTCAGAATTCTTAACTAAAGGAGCTGAAATTTAAGTTTGCAAAATTAAAAAAAGTGAGGGGGAGGGGGAGAAAGAGACTTCCTCTTCAAGTTAAGCAAAACGGTGCAACTGGATGGATATTCGCAAATTCATCCCTGGTATGTCTGGACTGGGTCTCCTTGAAAACGGAAGCAAACTGCAAGGATGAGTACTGGCAGTGGAAAAAGGTCTCATATTTCAATTACCCTGTAACTCTGATGATCCAATGATTCTATGACAAAAACTACTCTCTTCTCTATCACGTCTCTAATTCTGCACTGATGTACTCTGCAAATGTTTGGACATAGGTGTGGTATGCATTCCCAGTATATCAGTATGGACAGCAGAAAGCAGAAGGATAGTAAAATGATGTCATATAATGAAAAAGTAAGCAATTCCTTTCTTAAACAATGCCATTGTACAATAACAATAATCCACTCCTGCATGTGAGTATCACAGGATTTACCCATGTCTGTCTTTGTTTAATTACTTGGCTTTCACCTTCATGATCAAACCATTCCAACTGTGGGTAAAAACCTGGCTGTGGACTATTGCTAAATTAAGGTATATTGCTTATAGCTGTTGAGCAATAGTGTGATCTTTGAAATAAGAAGGGGAAGACATTACTGACTAATATATTTTATATAATAACAGACTGAATGCCTTGCAATGTGACATTCAGAGCATTCATTTGGTTTAACATTTGCTGGAGGAAATGTGCAAACAATCGCACATGACAAGACAGACACTACTGCAGAACAGTATGTTGTCCTGAGAAATGTGGTGCTGCAAAGTCATGAGGAAATGCACAAAAGGTACAGAGCTGAGTAATACAGGCTACTATTATGGGCCTTGCTGCCCACAGAAAATGAGTCAGCACTATATTTGGGAAGAAATACTTACAACTTATTTTCTTTTTTAATAAATATTCCACCTGCAATTGTACTTTTTTTTATATATATATATATATATATATATATATATATATATATATATATATATAGAAGTACCATTGTTTTGTATAGGATTTTTTTCTTACTGAAAGCCTTGTAATTATATGTTGTGAGTCCTATCTTTGGGCCCATACTGACCTTCTCTGTTACCATGGCACACATGTAAACATATGGCTTGGAGTAAATAGCATGCATGGAGAAAAAAAGTGGTCTGCCTACCATGGCATCAGTATTCTGTAGAATGTCTTTGTACCCAGTCTTAATAGTCCCAGAAACTAGATCATTAACATGTGAAGGTATATAATCTTTGTCTAATACCCTCTTTTAAAATTAAGAATATATATTTGTATATCCATCCAGCAGCATGCATTACTTTGTATTGATCATTTCATCATATATGACATTTTTCTGTAGTCAAACCATGCTTATAATAATTAGACTTCAATGATCAACCAAGGATAATGTGACAGGGCTGTTTAAATTCCACATCTGGTATTGTTTTTGAGGTATTTATTACTTACTGTACTCCAGCTCCATTTTGAGGCACAGATCCTGGAGTCCTTGTACAACTCTTCACTATCAGAGTTTCATAGTTTATAATTTCTTCCAACTAGACTAGATTAGCTGTGACAATTCTGGCTGCTTACTTTCCTGGACCTTCATTTTCAGTTTATTTGTCTTACACAGATGTTTACAATTTACTTGGTATACCTTACCACCTTTATCCAGAAACAAAGAGGATCTTGGTTTAGCTACAATTACAAAAGCCTCAATGTGTGGCTTTGTACTTCTCTAGGCCTTGGATTCTACTGTGTCTATAACCTCTAAGCTTGGTAATATTCTGCAGTTCTTATCAAAGTAATATTTCTGTCTATGATTATTTCTTTCCTACATTATTTATAGTTAATGTTATTTTTTTAGGCATCAGTATTATAGCTGAAATGATTTGTGTCAATAGTTAAGAAGTGATTGACTGAGTCCCTACAGAGGAGCATTCATGCATACATACATACATACATACATACAAATGTTTCAAGCCTGGGCAATAAAGCCCTTCTAGCTTGCCAATATGCAAAAACACTTGTTCCCATAATAAATGTCCAGGCTGTTCTTAAAAATATCTAAACTAGTACTTGCTTTAATGTAATTTGGTAGTCTGTACGAAGCATCAGCTACTCTGTCAGAGAACCAATTAGTACACTTCTCATTCCTATAGAATCTTCTACATAGGCTATCTGATGATTCTCTAGTACTTTTTGATGACCCCAAACATTCTCAGAGGTAGCTGTCCCTAAATGTCCTATATACCTGAATAAGATCTCCTCTTAAATATCTGTAAAAGACTGTACAAGTTCAGATATTTTAGTCTTTCATAATAACTTAGATTTTCACATCCATGGATGCCCTTTGTATATTTCCGCTGCACTCTTTCCAGTTTATTCATGCTTGTTTTCCTATAGGGTTTCCATATTGTTATTCCATACTCAAGTTTGGGTCTAATGTAACTAACAAACAATGACTTCATTATGTTTGATTTCCTAGACTTTATAAATCTTTTTATACAATCTATAGTTCTGTAACTATCATCAGCCAATTGGTTGATATGATTAGAAAAACTCATAGCTGAATCTACCCATATACCCAGGCCCTTAAATGTCTACAGTTTCAATCATTGTGTGCTGTATTAAATATTCACCTTTCAGTTTCTGTCTCCCAAATCTCATATGCTCAGTTTTTGATGTATTTATCAACATATTATTCTCCTGTTTTCAAATGGTCAAGTTAGTCAAATTATTTTGCAGACTTGCCTTATCTGTAACACTTGTAATCAGTTTAGCCAATTTCAGGTCATCAGCATATAGACTGTAGAACACCTCAGATAAAAAAGTAAGGTCTGAAAGATACAGTCTAAACAAGTAAGGGCTTAGTACAGAGTCCTGTGGACACCTTGACTGTAACCAAGGATTCCACCTGTCCAGTTGGTGTGTGACACTTGCCATGTCCTATCTGTAAGCCATGCAGCTATCCATCTTATCAACAGTACATCAATGCCTAGTTGTACTGATGTATTGATCAGTGTACTGTGCATGACCCTATCAAATGCTGAAGTTAAATCTATATAAATTACATCACAATTTTTCATTCATAGTTGTTATTATATTGTTATAGAACATCATGTTACAGGTGGTAATAAATCTATTTTCAACATATGCATGCTGATATATAGTTTCAAGTCCCAACCTATCCAGTTCTGACAATAACTTATCCAGTATTACCTTTTCCATTATATTTCCACAACATGAAAGTAGATTTAAGGGTCTATATGATTTTTGGTTTGTCCTACTCCCCTTTCCCTTAAAGACAGGTTTAATAAGTGCATGTCTCCAATCTTGAGGAATCTCCCCATATTTATATGACTTAGTGAATAATAGATGTAATGGCAGTGTAAGTTCTTGCTTAAGTGTTCTCAGGTCATTGTTACTTATTCCATCTCCTCCCTGCGCTTTGTTTGGATCCAGTTTTCACAGTTCTTTTTCAATATAATCTAATTTGATTCCAGTATCTGGGGTTACCTGGATGTCACTAGGACAACTTACCACCCCTTTTGTGGAGCCAAACTGTTTTGCATAAGATTTTGTAAATATATCTATAATCTGTTGTGTCTGAGAATACATTTTAGAATCTGCACATAGTTTATCAATTTGTGTATCTTTACTCCTTCCACATCTTATGTATCTATAAAAAGGTTTCCTATTATGCTCAATATCCTTATATAAATTTTCCTCAAATTTTTCTTGATCTTGTCTAACACTATGCTTAATCTTTGTCCAGCTTGTTTATTTCAGTTTTCAAAGTTATAGTTCGATCTCTCTTCCATTTGTTATATTGTTTGTCTCTCACCTTAATTAGGTATCTTGTTCTTATGGAAATATACCCCCTGATGTTGCATGCCTAGATCCTGATGTTAAACATTTTTTTGACTTTTTACACTCAAACAATTTCTCTTTCAAAATTTTCCACATTCCATCTGCAGTTTTTCCACTGAACATCTCACTCCAGTTAGTTTTATATAGTAACTGTTTTGCTTTCCTATAATCTGTAATTAACCTTCTGTGCATTGGCTTAGATTTCAGTTTGGCAGAATTATCTAGCAACAAATTAACCTTTATGACCCCCATGTTCACTGCACATCAATGGTGGTAAAACTTGACTTGAAGTTACAGTCATTTCTTTAGGAACAGAAACAATATCTAGTATATTCCATCACCTGGTAGGTTTTTTTACAATCTGAAGCATTTGTTGTTCCCGAATATACTCTGTGAATAATTTCTTTACTGACGTTGTTGAATCAATATTATTCCAGTCTATTTCTGGTAAATTTAAGTCCCCAGCTAATATTATTCTTCCCTCCTGTGTTTCATGTAAGAAATGTATGAATTCCTCTAGGTCATCTGCACTCGACTTTGGTGGTCTGTACACTCCAACAACTGTTATATGTTCCAGGGTTGTCTTTATTGTCCCAGTTACACAATCTATAGTATTGGTGTTATCATTGAACATGTAATAATCACAAGTCTCATAGCTATCTTTAATCCCTATCATAACACCTCCAGCTGATTTTTTGTTAGAATGTCTCTTACAGTAAAAACATTTATATCCTGACAGAACTGGTTTCCAGTCATTGTTCTTTAACCATGTTTCACAAGCTATAACAACATCAATCTTGTGGGAACGTAGCAATTGTTTTAATTAAAAAAACTTTATTAATAATGCTCCTAGCATTAACAACCATCAGAGATGCATCAAATGTTGCTATCTGCGAACTGTTAAATTTTTGACCTGGCAAAACTCCTGGCTAGTGTTTGTCAAATATTGCAAAATATCTGCTGCAAACATTCTCTTCCCTGATCTAGACAAATGCACACCATCCTGTTTGAACACATGTGTGCCCAAAAGAAGGCTTGGATGCTCTACACATTTCCATTTTTAAAACAGGACATTTTTTTCCATGTAGGTGTTTATCCAAAAAATCTTTTCCTTCACAGTAACTTGACTATCCTTTCTATAGGTGATTTGTGAAAAATATGTCCTAACACCAGTACAAGCTATACTATCTAGGAGGGCTGTCAGTTCTTGACTAACAGTTAGAGAATCTTTGTTGGTGACATCATCTGTACCAACATGAATAAAAGCAGATCCATACTTCCTTACATTAAGGCCTTCCAAAGCTTGTTTCACATCTTCTATTTTTGATCCTGGCAAGCATAACACTACTCGATGTTCATTATCATCTCAGCAAATATAAGTATCAGTTCCTCTAATAAATGAATCTCAAATAACAAGAATATTTTTGCTGACCATCTCTGAAGAATCTTCAGCTTCTAATACAGTCATTTCTGCTCTATCAATTGTTACGAAGGATAGATCTTCATCACTATTAGTCCTATTAATTCCACTGTTTTCATTGCGTATTAAATTCTCATCCAGCTGGCATTGTAAATCCACAGCTTGAGCCATGTAGTCAACATCTGTCTTTCTCTTCTTTTTCTTACAGTAATGTTCTTCAATCCTTCCACGTTCAGTTTTGATTTCTTCCTTTTCACGTGCCCCTTGCAGCTTTTTTCTACCTTCTCCATTGGAAAGGTGATGCCTTTTTCTGTAGACTGAGGGTTTTCTGATAGACGGATATCTTCATTCCCTGTCACCAGTGTGTTACATAACAAAACAGAATCCTTTTTACTACGTATTCTCTTTCCTTTACAGTCATTAGTCAGTTTCTTTTTCTTCCTTGTTTTTTGTTGAGAACTTCTTCCTTTCTTTCTTTTTTTGTTTCCTTCTAAACAGGTTGCTGAGTACTTGCATCCACAATTCCATAGTTCTCAGGGGCCTCATCATGTTTCATAGGAGTTGAATGTTCTTTGCAGAAAATAGCTGCATCATTTCCTAAATCTGTTCTATTTGTTCTATGCCTAACATTATTTAGTTCATCAGTCCAGTCATTAATATATGATACAACAGTTCTCCAAGCAATGCTAATTGCACATGTGCAATCATGATCATTAAGTCGAGATTTGCTTCTAACAATGGTAAGCAAATCATCCAACTTTTGACATGAGGAACAAAGATCACCAGTGTTATCAGCTGTTACCTTGAAATATGCATGGTATTTATTACACTGTACAAGATACTTGTGCATTAGCAAATCGTTAATTGCATACTCATTTAAGGAATCCATATTCAGCTTTAATTGAATAAAATATTGCAAAGGAAAAAAAATTACACAAAGTCAGTAGCAAAGAATTCAAAGGAACTTAAATCAACGTCTATGACAAAAATTATACCAGCAATATCCAACTAAATAATAAAATACAATAAAGTTGTTCTGACAATACAAGTTCTACCAGCCAGACAGAAGTTGTAATTTCTTTACGTCTCACTATAGCTCACAGTCGCACCTCCTTTTAACAGTAAAAATAAATAAAACTTCTCTTACCAGTCAACTCCACAACAAATCACAAACCAAGACAGGATTGTTTTGATATGCTCAGAATTTACCTCTCTGTAGTCTGTGTAAATTTATAGCTGTCTAGGCCCCTTGTAGTGGCTAGAGCTTGCCTGTCCAAAACCTATGCCTTTTTCACAACCAAAAGTGAAACTAAAGGTAAAACAACAAAATATGAATCAAAGTAAAGCTTGTTAATAAGCAGTCTCTTCCTACCTACAAACAGTTAAAAAAAGTGATAACAAATACAATATAAATTCAAATAAAACTACTCTTCCCAGTCAACTCCACAACAAATCACAAACCAATACAGGATTGTTTTGATATGCTCATATATTCCAACATTCAGAGATCACAACCCTAATAGATTTTGCTATAAAACTTTCTCATCAGATGTTTCTGTCTGTACAGATCCATCCGCTTATCTATTACATAGCAGGTAGTGTTTAATAGATGCTGTATATTTGAAATATCATTAATGTGTGTAACACATGATATGTACTGGGCTAACTACCCTTTAGGCCATTTGAAGTCTAGCCAAATTTCCTTTTTGTACTTGAAATAACATCCTATTTAGTTATAGATTGGTCTTACCCATCATGCATCTTACATGTATCCTCTAAATTCATACTAGTATACATCCCCTCAGTGAAACATTTTTCTTTTTCATAAAAGGGTTAGAATTTCTAGGCAGTCACATGGCAGAGATGGGTGCTGACCTAGAAGAACTTGAAAGAGTCAAGGTAACTAAACAAAATGGGACAGGGGAAACTAGTCAAAAGAAAGAATGCTAACTGAATTATCATACAGTGTTTATTTAAACAGAATGCCCCTATGAATTACAAGTAAACATTGTAGCTGTTTTTACCAGGTACAGAATACTCAGTTAAATTTTCTCTTTGGTATGCTGTCTGTTGAAGTTTTATCAACTGGGACAGTGCAGCAATCTGCAGACTGTTCTACAAGAACACTGAGAGAGAAAAAGAGAGACTGAGTTCACTATTGCATGATTTTCCCTGAATTCTTAGCTTAAAGTATTGAATAGTTTGCATGTTAGAGTGGACAGTTCCAACCATCTTTTTACTTAAAATGGGATGAAGGCCCTGCAGATTTGCTGCCGGTCTTTCTTTCCTGAAGCCTTTTGTTCAACAATTTTTCATTTTAATTTTCCATGTAATGGTGTGTGTTTTCTATCTATTGAATAATCAACATGCTTTGTGGAATTTTAAGTAAAGCATTCAATTATCCAGTTATAAATGCTTGTGGCTGGCTGGTTATTGAAGTATTTAAAGGTAATTGCACAGGCCCTGTGAAATATAGCTGATAGTAGCCATCCTTTAAAGAAAGACCATTTTGTGAACACTACCATGTTCTTATATGATACAGTTGGCTTATTTTAAGTGCATTCATTAATTCTGATCTTGGAGTGCCATAATGGTCAGGCAGCTGGTTGTGTAATACATGGAAGCAGAAAGGGATAGTGGCATTAAATATGTATTACTTTTCACCCTGAAAAAATATACCTGAAATAGTATAAACCAAATCTCAGTTACTTTTAGTAAGATGGCACTGAAGGGTACTCATCTTGAAGTAGACAGGGTAGAACACTGTGAAGTCAGTAGTGAAGATTCTGCTTTCCAGACATATTATGTGAAGCTTGTCTGGGAGTGACATGTGCTAGTCATAACCTAAGATGGCCCTGCACATTTGCTATCTGCTGCAAAGCCCTGGCATGGGCCATTGTTTAAGAATATCAGGTATTGTTTGTGTCTGGAATATAGATGCTGATGTCTGTAGCATATATGCATTGGTGTCAGTTTGTTTAAAGAAATTTACAATAATAACCCTTGTGTATCAGATAAATATATTTTTGTGGACAAGAGCAAGTCAGTGACCACTGAGTTCCATGGATGATCTAGAACTGGGTATTCTAGTATCTCTTCCTTTAGATTCCTTTAGATTATTGTTGCAACATTTATTGCAGATGATAAAATTGCATGCTATATCTTCCATCTGAAATTGCATTTCTGGCTAAAACATTAAAAAAAATTAAAATAATAAATTAAAACATGGCTTGGTCTTTCTTTATTTTTCCCAGATGTATTTAATGTGCTGTCTTGAGTGTTTGTTTTCATAACTGATTGATAATTATTGCTTTCTCAAGTTTGACTGCTAAGCCCTGGACACAACTTAATTACCCTCCCCACAAAAGAAAGACAAGTTCACCTTTCTTTCATTATTTATTTATTTTTCTTAACTGAGGCCAGCCTTTCTCTACAGTTTTTTTTATGAGCAACTGCATTTCTTAATCAGCATCTTATACTGTACACCTCTAAAATATTTTTACATTTTGATTTGCAATTGGTAATTGTAGTATTACCATATTACCTTTCCTGTAGTAATTTCATATGTTTCTCTGATAAATATGTTCCACTCAGCATATTCAACACATCTGCTATATACAGTTCTTCATTTTTGGATCTTGCTTGAAAGTGTCTTGTGCAAATATTTCCATGTACTCTTTGTAAGGCATAGTGGTCTATTTCCAGATAACTTCCTCACCACAGTCACATGAATGGAATTTCTGAAATCCACACCAGTGCTAACAGGTCATTTTCTATATGACCATTTCTCTTTTGTGCCTCTCAAAATGTTCCTGACAAATAAGGCAATGGGTCAATTATTTTGTAAGATACATACCATTCTGATTGGCATTTACTTGCAACACAACTAACAATTCATACCACAGCATTTTTAATTTTGGAGCATTTGAGTAATTTCTTGAGAAGTTCAAAATACATTTCTAATCATAGCTCTATTCCCAATCTACATTTTGCCAGATAATTTTCTCAGAAGCATGATTATCAGACACATTAGGTACAAGCATTGAAAGGCACTGCATCAATCCAAGAAATATTTTAACATTTGTATTCTGCACAGGGTTCCAGGAGCCAATTTTGAGTTTCAAGGAATACATCAACAGCTGCACTGTTTTTTTTTTTAATTTTCATTTGAGGTGAATGACCAAGCCATTGTGTATCTGGATGTGGCACTTAGAAAGAATACTAATGGGTGTTTAGTGTCTAAACTGTATAGGAAGCCCACACATTTAAATGTTTTTTACATTTTGAAAGTTATCATCCTGGCCAGCAGAAAAGGGCAATTTTAAAAGGATAGTTGGTTTGGGCAGTACTAATAGCATCATCATGTGAAGACTGTGGAAGAATGTATTTTTGTTAAAATCCATGTTTTTGGGACATGGATATCCTGAAGCCTTTGTTGATTCATCCATAGATGAAGTCAGAATTAAAAGAACAATGTATATGTGCCAATTTTAAAGCCACAGTTGGCACCCCTAAGTAGGGTGGGGGAGCCATCATTTAATGGGGGGCCCATAGTAATGACTCAAATAAGTGGAATTGATAAGTACAAGAGTTCCATTAGCACCATTTTTTCTTTAGATCAAACAGAGGTTAGAAAAATAATTATAAAAAATTGGGTAACTATTTGGGAAGATCTTGGCTAGCAAGTTAGGAGACAAGCCAACAATAATTTTCAAGAGTGGTAAAAACTTAAAACATTTTCTGAACATGCCTGTTATTTCTTCCTCAGACAATAAAGATTTTACTATGAAAATATAAGGGTTTTGCAGAGTTTGCTCCTATATAAAATGTACCCAAGCATTTATTACCAATGAGAAGACATATCAAATGCAAGGTAATTATAACTGCAATACAAAAAGTGGTATATGCAGCCCTATGTGAGCCTTTCACTGTTTTCTATGTGGGTAGGATGGAAAGGGTGTTAAAAGATAGGATAATGGAGCATGTGTATGCCATTTCTAAAGCACAAGAAACAAATACTTTGGCTAGGCACATCAAATTGCATCCTTCACATTGTTTTAAATTTGTTGTTTTGGAGAAGTTGATTGAAAATCCAAGGGGTGGTCCTTCGGTGTTGCATTTGGATAAAAAGGAAATTCTGTTGCAATTGAAATGTAATGTAGTCTGAGTCCAGGCTTAAAGCTTTTCAGAGATGAGTGTTAATATAGCTACATCTATCTATCTATGCATATATATATCTATATAGTTAATAATTATTTTAATTGCTGTTTAGTTATTTTTGTTCATCTTTTCTAACCATATTTTTAAGTGGTTCTGTTAGTATTATGTGATGCATTATACAATGCGTACAATGTGATACTTTAGAAGTCACATGATGATGGGATGTGTTTTAAATATGGTGGAGTATTCAAGTGTATTTCATCTGATGAAGTCTGTTTATCACAGACGAAAGCACTAATCGTGGTTGTTTTACTGAATAAAGTTGGACTAGTTGCCGTTTCTGGGTCCTGCCACTTTTTAGTGTGGCTTTTACATCTGTTTTCTGGCCTTGACATTTTCACAACTGCTCAGCACTTTCCTGGATCATTATTTGTTCCCTCTAATGTTAGAGTATAACCGTTATGTTTCAGACTTTTCATTCTGATTTTACAATGCTGTTATTTAGCTTGGAATTATGCTGTCTGAATCTGTACATCAACTGTATTGGTATTTTGAAATGTTCTTCTTGTATCTGACCTCACAATAATAGACCATCAGTTATGTTTACAACATCTCTTGGGCCTTCCATTGTTTGAACAATAACTCTTTGTAATATCTATGATGCTAACAGTATTCCAAAGAGAAAGTTAAGTAATCTTTCGTTCCTAATGGTATAATAAATGTATATAATTTATCAGGTTTCATTTGTGTGTGATATTCTCCTTGAATACCTTTTAATCCCAAAACAAAACAGCATAATTATACAGTTTTCATTGCTATGGATTTGCACAGTATGCAAATATCACTGTAACAGTATGACTCATTTTGAATATGTGTAGTCTTTGCTTTGACACTGCGAATTCCTTTTGTCATTCAAATCTTCTCTAAAGTCATATGACTGAAATTTGAGGAAATTAATTTGTTTAAGTGCAACACTCTGAAAAAAAGATGATTTAACTTTTTTTTCTGATATACATACATGTTAGCAGGTTTTGACATAATGCTGCCACTTAGTAGCCAGAATAAGTTACATAAGTCTATCCACTTCTCTTTTTTCATCCTTTAAATTTTAAAGATTTTCTGATACTTTTAACATAGCTTATTAGCATTCTGTACATGATCATTTTAAATACTCCATTCTGTACATTAATTTTAACAATTTGTTCCAGTCATCTGCCTTGTATGCCTCTTTTATGGTTTCAGATGCATTTTATATTTCACATTATCAAGTTTCCACTTTTGCAGTAGCTTTAAACTGTTCAATATTATATTTCTGCTCAATGTGCAAATTCATTTGAACAAGTTTGGTTTTCCATGTACACATTTTAAAGCAATCTCCATTTCTAGCAAATATTCTACAAGACTGCATCATACTTCCTCTCATGGTTATAAACACACTTACATGTAACTAGAATTATGGTGGTACATTGATTTATTTGGCTTACCCATGTAAAATACATCGTTTTTCTTTCATTTTGCTTTATTGCTTGATTCTGATTGTATCTTATACATATTTACTTTCTGAGTTATACTTTAAACTGTGCACAGTTCAGCTGATCTGCAAATATCCTCAGCTTTTCTTAATGCCAAGTCTATGTATGTTAATAGTCTATTTATTTATTTTATTGTATTTATTTTCAATTCTATCTACTGATAAAATGCTTGAGTTAATGTGTGTATATATTGTGGTCTAACATTATTGCTTATTAATATCTGCATATAGTGCATTCTAACATTATTGTTTAATTTTCATGTATACACAAATTATACTTCTTTGTTTTTCTGACAGTCTTTGTAATCTATTTAAATTTGTAATCTTGCTTTTGTACTTCTGGAGCTTTTCCCCTGGGCCTCTGCTGAAAATGGGTACATACCCAATTGGACATTCCGAGTAAGCAAATTTCAAATAAAATAAAAAATAAATAATAGCATGAACCCTGTTTTATAACCTGTCATATGGCAAGTTATTCTGCATCTTATTTGACAATCTTGCAGGTCATTAAGTCCTAGTTCTGTCATTACTCTTTAACTCAGATCTTATGCTATCTTGAAGAACAGGTTTGACATAAAAGGCATCATTGTTTTTGGACTGACAATTATTGAAGTTATCACTAATTATGCATGTTTGTAAATTCCTAGTCATGTGTTCTATTCTTCAGCTAGGGTCGTTTACTCAAGTGAAAAATAAGTTTCTAATAAATAGTGATTTCTTTCTGGTCTGGCAATAATTTCTGAATTTATATCTAAGTGCTACCATTTATCTATTTATGCATTGAGATGCAAGTGTTAAATATCTTTATGTCTTCTTTCTAATCAGTATTCATGAATGCACAATGAACTTTTTCAGACTTGCCTGTTGATCTGCTTGCAGTAAGGAATAAACTAAAGTAATAAACTAAATTTCTGAATCCAAAACTTTCATTTTTCTGCTACATTTCCTTGAAACACTTGCATTCCAGTGGGAGCATGTGAGCCATATTTCCATTATGAATGACACTTTTGAAGTTCCAAACACAGACGTTTTTGAAAGTGATTCTATTCATTGACTTCAATGGATATATTCCTCAGTTCTGGTACATATTGAATTACTCAGGTGCCATTACATCAATGGGCTTTACAAATAGGATAGGAATGAGAAACATGGTCTAACCTCAATGAGGTCTGTATTTTAATGGATTACTGTACCACCTTGCATACTAATGTCTTAAGCTAGCTCAACACTTTTTCTAGTAAAAACATAATTTTATTGACTTTCATCTGAGATGTAAGCAAAATGATACTTCTTCAAAAATGAACTAGCCAGACTAGCTCTTTTTTTCTCTTTTTTCTTTCAATATATTTAAGCCTAAATATAATCCAGGATAACAAAGGAAGGAATTTGTCATGTCTGTATAAATATGTTTTCTTCAGCTTGGCAAGATGGATTATTATTGAATGCATGACAGACATAAAATAGAAATACATACACCACAGTAGAAATAGATCTTAAAATAACAGGTATTTTTGTGCAGAAGAAATTATATTCTTTAGGCTTCATGTGGTCTAAGATAGTCATTTAATGTATACAGTTTACTACTGATCTGTATTGGGAGAAAAAATCCTGTTAAAAATACTTCACTATTTCAAAAGCAGCATAACTTTTTCAGAACTCATTCTGGCTAAATTCAAATATATTTCCCTATAGTATGCAAGGTGTAGTTTCACAATTTGTGGAATTGTAGCATGTAATTCCAGTTCAAAGGGAAGATTTTCACAGGTAGTTGTCACTCAGTATAGAGTACATGCCAGTTAATGCAAATGAGTGACTAAACACAGCTCTGCTGATTCAGAAACAGAGATGAATAGAATTATTCTTTGTAAATAATTGAGCATAAGCTAACGGAATTACATTTATTCCTAAAAAAGGTTTTAATACAACTGATGCTATTATAGAACTAAAATTACTTACCAGGAAGGTAAATTTAGCTTGCACTTTAAGGGATGAGAACATCAGTAGTACAAGAAATAATGATTTGTTAAGTAGGAAACAGGATATTAGAAAGAAAAGCACATTTACCCCCCCCCCCATGCACCGCATTATATATGCTTTTAAGAAAGCAAGTATGAATGACATATATCAATTAAGGGTGACGAATACCCAAAGGGGTCAGCTAAATCTTAACACTGAAGAAAAAATGTGTTAAATGTTTTACAATGAGATACATTCCTTAGGATAATGAAGCCAGATAAAGGGGGGGGGGGCATAGTGATTTTTGATACTATTTACTACCTAGGAGCTATGTCTCAGATTTTACATGATGAAACAACATATCAAAAGGTTTCACAAAATGAAACCAAAATCAGTTTTAGGAGAGTAGATTTATGGTTGGAAGGTTGTTTAATGCAAGGACCATGTATTCCTTCCATATTTGTAATATCAAATATTCATAAAAATTGTGAGAACCCACCATTTAGGACTATTGTTGCTACTCAAGTTTCAAAAACCTATCCTCTAGCCGTGTCCATAGACAGACTTTTAAAACTGGTCTTTTTCAATATTAAACATTTATTTAAGGACTGTTGGGAAAGAGTTATTTGTTGATCATACACAGTTATGCACTATTGATCTAGTTGTTTTTTTTGCGTGGATCACCGTAAGGAAAGAATGGAATTCTTCCAGGAGGCTTAATCAGACTTAGATTTTTTTGACAAACAATGTAATTAATATGATTAGAGAGTATACAGACATTGTTTTAGACAATAATTTTATATATTTTGAAGGGGAAATATATAAAAAGTTAAAAGGAGCTGCTATGTGAACCACTTGGGCCCCAATTTTTACAAACCTAGATTTATACACTTTTGATACCTAGATAACATTTTTATTCCAGATGATGGTATGTTCAAGAATGAGTGTGCAAAGCCAGTTCAAATGTTCATTGATAGGGAATATCCTGAGGCATTTGTTAACAAAGTTTACAAGGACATTCTAAACAGGAGACCCACTTGTTTTAGTCTGCTATTGGGTAAAGGTCTGAACAAAACAGATGGTACTTGAGAATGTTTCAGTAAAAACCACCCCCAGAAAGCCTTTGAAGTAGTGATTATAACAGAGTACAACACAGGAATTAATGAACTCAGGAGATTATTAATAAAAACTGGGTAATATTCAAGGCAAGTGATGCAATATTAAGGTAACAAGGGACAAAATGATGTTTGTCTCTAAAACAGCTAGGAATATTAAGAAATTAAAGGAAAACAGCACAAGAGATAACCCTTTATGGAAAAAGAGTACAAGGGAACACAACCCTGTGTTTTTTGTAATCAGTGTAAACACATATTAACAGGGAATAAACATCTAGTAGGGGTCGCACTGGAATGGTGACTAAACCTAAACATGGGAATTGCCATGCTATATGTGTAGTTTGTTTACGTGTATGTTCCACTTGCTCTTCGTTTTATGTGGGTAAAACAGAGCGACATTTATATAAGAAAATCTATGAACTTTATTATGATATTAAGAATAAGGAAAATAATGCACTTTATAAACACTCAGTTTTCTGTGACAATTTTGCTAAGTTTTTTTCTATTTCAGAAACCATTATGGATGGAACAGGGGGCATGGGAAAATAGATTGGAATATTTGGAGTTGTTATGACAACTTAGATTGAATGCTTCAACCCACCCCCAGTTGAATGAAACTGTTTCCAATTTACCAGTTTTGAAAATTAGATCAGCTAAACTCTAAAGTTTTTAAGTGGAGCTGTTTAGTTTTTAGGGATTATTTATTTATGTATTTATTTATTAATTTAGACTAATTTCCTAAAAAACTAATATAATTGTTAAAATATTTTGAGTTGTCCATTGTAATGATGGTATTAAAATTACTTACTTGAAAGTGAAAGAACCTTTGAGTTAATTTACATAGGTATGCCTTTAAGACAAGTTCTAATTTTATGATCAAAATAACTATAACTATATATCACTATAACTAACTGATCTATATTAAAAGGGAGGTTTTGTTTGCACAATTAATTTTTCTGATGAAGTCCCTTGTTTGGAGGGACAAAAGTGCTAAACTAACACTATTTAATAAATAATAATTACATTTTAATAAATTATTTTTACGTGCATGCGTTGGTATGTTTTAAAACTTTGTTGTTTTAAAAAATTGTGATGAAGAGGACAACAGCTGTTTATATTAATAATTGAAAAACCTCATGCTTTCATGTTAACCACAGCACAACATTCACTCTGATTATTTGCATTGAGTTGTGCACCCTCCGGTCTTTTCTCTTTGGTTATGAGTATAAACTGTAGCAGTAGGCAAAGGGAATATCATTATGTAGAAACGAGATATTAGCCATGACAGTGGGATTGTTTCATTTAGGCCAAATTCATATACTTCAGGCACTGCAAAGTTCTGTGTGGAAGAGTACTGCAGCATTGTCCACAATAGCAACTTTGGATGAGTACCATGGTATGACAGTAGAGCAAACCGTTGACTGATAACCAGGTTATCCAGAATCTACCTTTCACCATCTAAACAATATGCAGGACACATACATCATCCCAGGAACCATACTGGTTTCCAGTTTCACTGGACACCAGAGTGTGCATTGATTTAACTATTCTAGTCATTGGAGCTGTCCAGCAACTATCTGGGAACATACATGAATATTTTACTTATCTGCATCAAGAATAGTAAATGAGTTCCTGCTTGCACTGCTACAGTTTGTGGGTCAGTCAGTCAGTCATAGTGTATCCGCTATCTCAGTGGCTGTTGTGAGCCTGTGAGAAGCAACACTGAGCATTTAAGTAATGTCCATATAACTAATGTTCCTTGAAACCTGGCTACATTAATTAGCAGCATGACCCTCCACTGCTGCAGCCACACAGTGCCTATGAAATTCCATCCCAAGTAAACCCAGGATAGGTTTGACTATGCCATGTATACAGTTCTAATGTTACAGCAGTGCTTAGGAAACATTGCTACAGCATATATGGCAACACATAGGGAGCAGGTGGGATAAATATGGCTTTAACCAACAGCAAATGCAATACTGATATAGCTGATCATCCTGGATGATATGGGACCTCAAGCCCATGTCTTCACCAACATGATAACTATGAGGGATAGTTCTAGAAGCTCGAGTCCCTGACAGGAGCAAACGAGAAAAGCCTTGGACTTTGTCAGCTTCCTAGAATGAGATATACCATCACCTGTGTAAGTTCTTCCTGTAGCAATGTGCAATGACATTTTCTTTATGCTTTCAGTCATACTGGTGAACCTGAGCTGGTATGTCATAGCTGGCCATGCTGTTTCTGCTTACCACACCTTCAGATTGCCCACTAAAGTAAGACCATGGTCCCTGCATTTTCTGCAGTGATGAAATATTGAAATTGACATGACTTACTACTTCTAATTGCTCAGCTTAAAAAAAAAAAAAGTACACCTCAGTATATGGTACAGAACATTTTAGTGTACAACAAAATGTGAACATTGTGTTCTTTCTTTTCCTATTATTAAACAGTGTACTCAGCTTGCCTATTTCAGCAACTGGAGAATGTGGGTAAAGACACCGATGTAAACAATATGAATTATGGAACAGTCAGTAATCTTCTTTTTTTTAAGCACCATTATTGAATTATCAATTTTGACATAGGTACATTTACATTTATATAAAAGTAATCAAACTGTATTAGCAAGTTAAAATTAACAAACGTTATGCTTCACATTTATGGGGACAGTCAGTAATCTTGTACATCACTGTACAGCAGTAGTAGTAGAAATCCATGTGGTGTATTGGGATTGGCTAGGGGCCTAAGTATTTCAGGAGCTTGGAGGGAGGAAAGCAATGATCAGCTGAAATCAGATAGTCCTTCCTTAGGAAGTCATCTGGTCTGTGCAATGTTGTCATCTGCTGGATACAGGTGTACAGTATGTGGCACATTTGCCAGGGATATGAGCATGATTCTACTAGGCCTCATTCATCAGCAGTCTCCATTACATGTATGTAAATAAATATCCAAAACGAAGGAGCAAAAGTATGGCCCTCGTGATTGTGAAAGCATATTTCAGTTGCAAGGTAACAGTTTATGTCATAATAGAGAAAAATCAATCATGACTGCCTCGGTGGTGGTCTCCTTCCACAAGATTGGCTCTTGCACAGCCCTGGTAAGTAATACCAAACATATGCAATCATAACAAGGGAAAGGTTGGCTTCACAAACATCAGGGATGAGATAACTATAAAAAAAAGAAAATCATTTTGTGAAATCTTCAAAACATCTTGTCAAACTTTTATCAAAAACAGTAGAATGACAAATAAAAGTAGAAAAAATGCACTGTAATTAGGCACAGTATTTGAGTAATATATCAAAATAGGGGCAACTAGTTCAGGGAATGTTTTGGTCACTTGAATACAGGTATTGTCAATGCCCTTATCACTGAATTTAAAAACACAAAAGGAACAGGGTGGGAGGTATGAAAATTTTCCTGCACAGCAATCTATTCTTGTCTATGGCAGAAAAAGTTCAAATGAAGGTTCTCAGAAAAATCATGATTGTTCATAAATAAAAATGGTATTTATTTATTTATTTATTTATTTATACCTAATTTATTTATTTTCATTTTTTACTGGGGAAGTTAAACTGAGTGTAAATCACCTTTTTAGCAGATGGCCCCAAAAAAAAAAAGGGTGCATATGACTCAGGCAGGATGCCAATGGCCAAATATGTGGCCATTGGCAAGATAACCCGATGCAAAAATATTAAAAATATAATTTTTTTTCGGCGATCGCCGATGTTTAAACCCAGCGCAGCCCCGCGCAAACGGGCTGCGCTGTATAAAACCATAAAAAAGAAGGTTATAAACCCACAAATGTGGGTTTCATGCAATACATGGAATGACAATGCAGGGACCAGCAGACCAAAAACAACATGGCCACTGTGTAGTGGTTGCTAAGGGGGGAAGCTGAGTCTAAGAATGTAACTAAGCATTAGTAGGCAATATCATGTAAATGAGGGTTAGGATACTGAATCTCACAGTCACATAGCAAATGAGCACAGTCTGAGTAGTGTAAGAGATACATAAGGGGGAGGAATAGAGTAGGAGATAGATGACATCACAGGGGGGAATGGTAGAAAGAAATGCAGTTCATTGGAGGTCAGTGTAACATGACAGATGACAGACACAGATCATGGAAAGAGGTGTGCCACTAGATAAGTCTGGGAAAGTCAAGAAATGGAAGGTGTACACTGTTACTTACACCAAAGTTTCTTGCTGGGCGTGCATGCACACGTGTGCGTGCCATGAAGCGCGAGTAGGGCAGTGTGCGCGCGTGTAAGGCAGACTGAGCATGTGGGAGCATGTTGGGAGATGTTTAACACTGTTTGCGCTGGTGTGCGCGCGTGTAGGGCAGGCTGAGTATGTTGGAGGCTGTTGGCAGACGTGTAACAGTGTTTGCACGGGTGTGCATGCATTTTAACCGGAATAAGTAGATTCTGAACCGGGTAAGCACGTGTGCACTCGTGTAAGCCACTGTGAGCGTGTTTCTGATGGTATGCACATTGCTCCCCCCTGAGGAAACAGAAAGGAAAAAGGAAGCAACAGAAATAATAGGAAGCTAGCAGGGATAACTGCTGAAGCTAGCAGGTGAAAACAATTAGAAGCAGGCAATTACACAGGCAGAATAGTAGCCCAGCCCAGCACTTAAAACTCTGCAAACAGTAGTGCAGGATGTTTCTCTTAAGAGACACTGCAAGACAGGAGTAAGCTAATAGAAGTGAAAACTGAAAAAGCTTCACTCAGAGCAGAAATGTTAGGGGCTGCCATAGCTGTCATAATGAGACATAGGCGACTTGCTGAGGGTGGTGACAATGCAGATGGTGCCAGACAACCCACAGTGAGGAGACGGAGAAGAGTGTACAGGCCCAGGGTCACCTACCATGGGTTACATGAGCTGGAGATAGTAGAGCACTATAGAGTGGACAGAGAGCTCCTGCAGCAAATTGTTGAGCTGTGCAGGCCACTCCTCACACACAGAACCAACAGAGGGGAACCCATCCCAGTGGAAACCAAGGTATGTGTTGGCCTAAGAATACTAGCAACAGGTACCTTCCAGAGACCAAATGGTGATATGATGGGGATATCACAGGCATCAGCCTCCAGGGTACTACACCAGTTCCTGGATGCCATGTCAGCACATGTCGGTGATCATGTATATTTCCCCAATGCCCATGAGGTATTGGCCAGCAATATGCGTCTCTTCCAGCAAATAGCGGAATACCCTGAGGTAGTGGGTGCAATAGACTGCACGCACATATGCATCAAAGCACCAGCCGGTGAGTGGGGTAGGGCCTACATTAACCGCAAGGGCTTCCCCTCCATCAACTGCCAGGTCATGTGTGATGCCCAGGGCATAATAATGAATGTGTGTGCTGGCTGCCCTGGGAGTTACCACGATTCCCACATCTGGCATTTGACGCAGCTGTACCAGACATTTGCCAATGGGGACATCCCACACGGACACCTAGTGGAGGATGCAGGTTATGCACTGGAGCCGTGGCTGATGACACCCATCAGAAACGCACACACACCTGAACAGGAACGCCATAATGAGGCACACGCACAAACACGTAATGTAATAGAGCGTGTGTTTGGGCTGCTCAAGTCACTGTTCCGGTGTCTGGACACATCTGGTGGAGCCTTGCAGTACACACCAACTGCATGTACCCAAATTGTCATGGTATGTGCTATGCTACATAATATGATCTTGTGAAAACAGCTGCAGCAGGACCAGCATAGGGCCGGGCCAAACAGCCCCCCACCATTGCCAAGGCCATCACAGGCAGAGCGTGACTCAGAGGAGGAACAACCTGAGCCTGCCCCAGTAGGCAGAAATAGGCGTGCCCAGTATGCCCTGGCCATGGCAAAGAGGCAATGCATAGCACATACACTGGCTCAGTAGGAACCCTGGGAATGATACCCCTCTGACTCACTCAAATAATAACATGGATGCCTAAAATGACATGACCTGCTCACAAACATGTACAGGGAAGTACAATATGTGCATCCGACAGAGGCAGCACTGCAGCACCACCTGAGGCATGAATGCCATGTGTTAAGTAATGTTACACCATGTACTATATGCACACCTGAGCACCCTGAATAACATCCACCCTCACCAAGCATGAAGCCACAAAATGACGATGGGATGATCAGGTGCAATAACTGGCTGAAGTAATGCAGTTAGTCAAAGGGGAGCCAATGTGTTTCAGGCTGGGAAGACATGCGGAGCATGACATGATGCACCACCTGCTAGGGGTGGCATGCACCTATCATGCCATGCCCCATGGATACTGGCAAAGGCTGTCAGTACCCACAGCATGCCCTGAATAGGTAAATCTCAAAACACAAACCCACCTTCATAGGTTCCACAAGGGATAGGAACCTAGATGTAATGCTACCCAATGCCAGATGTCTAAACAGCAAGATGTGTGCAGTGTAAATGCACACAGTATGGAGAATGTAGATACCAGTCCTGTAATAGAGAACTGGGTCAAGGCTCACATCAGCACCCTAACACTACCTGGTCACACCTCATACTGTGCTGTACAGCTGCAAAACATGGAACAAGCTACAAAAGGAGGGTAACTAGCAATAAATGTCAAGGATAACCACACCCCATGTTGGTACCACAACAAGAAGCAGCATGGATTAGCCATGGTCAAATACCAATGGCTAAAACCGCCTCCCAGTATATAGCCTGCTGCAGACTACTGTCCTAATACCAGGAACTGCACCTGGCCTATGTTGGAATACATGAATATATCAGGCCCCCCAAACCACATGATATTGCTTGACTGAAAATACCCAGACATACACCGGGAGCATTATACTAGCACCAACACAGTAGGAGAAAAGTTCCCAGAATCCAAAAACCAAAATGCCCAGGAACAATGTACCACTCCCACAAGAGGGGTAAGCATACTGGATGTGATAATCAGCAACATGTGTACTGGATGGCAAGATGAGAAGTGTACCCCTCACTGGTAAGACCAGACCATAGAGTAATCACACTGGATATACACATCCTGACCCCAGTCCCTGGCCAGAATACCACAGTGAAAAACATGTGTAAAGCATAGGTTGCAGCCCTCCAAACTGATGTTGAATCCACGAAAGGCCCTGTGCAAGTGCAGAATATGGGACACACCACAGAACATGTTATACAGGCATTCCATGAACACAGCCAGGAATGCTTGGAGTATGCAATCACAAATAACAACAACACACAATGCCATACATGCAGGCATCTGGCATGCTGGACTCCAGCCATTACCAAACCATGCAAGAGAATGAGGAAGCTACCACATGATAGAGCAAACATAAAAAGGGAAGTAATCACTGACCAGTAGTATGGCAATAACATATGTCCACACATACAATCCACTAAGTCCAGCCACAACAAGTAGAATCTGTGAATCCAGAGCTAATGTGATACCAGTCCCAAGTACACAGACAACCACAACACCCCCCAATAAATACAAATATATGTGATAGATGCAACCATGTATCCAAACCAGAGGTTGAGCTCCACCAACTCAGTACTGTCAAAACTAGTCAGGAGGAGAAGGTAACCACATACACCACAAACCCAGTCCCACATAGACCTACCACAACTGTAAACCAAACACATAAACACAGACAAATATTCCCGGAGGCCTTAATTACAAACACACCACACCAACAGAAGCCTCCAAAGCAGATCACAAGCAACCACAACCTTCAAACATAGCACATGCAATGAATAGTACAAAGCTGGTGTGCCAAACAGTCACAGGCCAGAAGGAGAAACAACATGCCTGATACAGTTGTAATAGGTGTCTGTATAGGCAGACACACTGCTGTCCCACTCACCAGACTGAACAAGGGAAAGGGTAGAGTAAGCTTCCTGTAGGCTGCCACAAAATGCCACATAACACAAGTACGCAGATCACCCCAAAGCAAGCAGAAATATGATGCACTCAATGTCCATGCTGGTGTGAATTACCTGAGATGTACCTCCCTGGTCAACATGAAAAGAGACATGGATGGTCCCTCTGAGTATGTGCCCCAGGCCGGTATGACACTGGCTGTGTGCAGCATCCAACCCTCACCAAGAATGATGCCACAGTACAAACACAGAATGCTCATGTTTAACAGCTGGCACAGTTACAGCTGTCAGTCCAAGAGGGTCTAATGTCTGTCTGCTTGAGATGTCAAGCATGACAAGCCATGCTGCTGTTCCAGGGATGGCTTGCACCTGTTACCCCTGTGCGTCTGGATACTGGATAAGGCCTTTGCCGCCTCCATAGAGCCGTATGTAGGCAAGGCCAAAAGGACTACCCACCACCCTAGAAAACATAAGTGGTAGGAAACATAAGGGTAATGCTGACCAATGCCAGATGTGTAAACTGCAATATGCATGCCCCTGAGGCACTTCCCATTATGGAGAACATCGATGTATGTGCAGTGACAGAAGCCTGCTGCAAGCCTAGTGATAGCACACCAGCACTAATAGGTTATACCACATATCATGTGTTATGGCCCCAACACCTGCACCAAAACATCAAAGGAGGGGGAGTATCCATATGCAGCACAGACACCCATATGGCCAGGTAACTGACAATGCACAAAGCAGCGGAGACCACCCATGTGCACCTAAGTGTAGTCCAAACTGCTGTACAGTCTGTAGCATGCGACAGACCACACTCTCACACACAAGAACTCCACCCAGACATCCTGAAGACACTGGACAGTATGAATGTCCCACCAAATACCAGACAAGGTACACAAAAATTACCACATAGGTGGCAAACCATTATGTATGCAAGGAGTAATCAGGGACCTAGGGACACAGGTCGACAGTAATCTGTCATGTGACACTCACAATGCCAATGTGGCTAGGAAGATTGTCGATATTGGACACCGTATCATGAAAGGATTCACATCTACATCAACAGAGGTCACTGTGCCGCTGTACTGTTCCCTTATTAGACCCATAATCTAGTACAATAACTCATATGGGATGTACTGTACGTGACACCTGCAGCGGTTTGGAAGACCTCATAGTTACCCCACCAACAGGATAAAGGGTGTGAAATATATGTCATATGCTGCCTGGCTGTAGACACCCCAGCTGAATACAGTCACAGACTGCCTACACAGAGGAATTGTATGTCTGTTGTACAAGGCCATGTCCAACACAGGAGTAATGGACATGCTCCACCACAGGAAATCAAAGCCATTGGAGCTGTGAGAGTGACAGATGTCAGCCTCAACACATAATGAAATAAGATGTGCTGGAGGGACAGATACATAACCCAGAGGCCCCCCACACCCAGAAACAGGATCCTAATCAATGTTAGGCAGAGCCCCTCACTGACACCCCTCAACAGGAATATTGCCAAGTGGATGGATGATCGTACATGTATACTGGGGGTCCTCACTGTGTCACGACCAGACAGAGGCACAGTGAAGAAATTCATAAATGGCCATAATAGAACATAGCAAGGGGTGGCGAAAGACACACACACTCTGGCTAGGCTTACTAATGCCCTAGGGTGGATAGCCTAGTATGAACCTATGAACCTATGAACCTATGAAGATACAAATTGTACAGGACACTAAGGATAATCACAAGGCTTACTTAACTGATGGTATGAACCATGTTGGGAATTCACAGATATGCTCCGAATCACACAGATATTACAAACAGCATACCAAACACACACACATATTGACAACATACAACCTGACAGGTTCAGTGCAACCCCCCCCCCCCCAGAATGCAAAATATCTATCCCAGCAGACTGCTGGTCCCCTGACATTGCAGATGCTGAGGTAACAGCCATCATCTACAAAGCAAAACACACAGCAGCAAAGGTATGTGATGGTGTCCTGGGCTGAGGCCAACATGGACTCCAAGAATAATGGAATGCCAAATCACACTACTGCCCAATGTCAGCCTTAACACAGGATATGTACCCAAAGAGCAGTGTACAACAACAGTGGTCCATCACAACAAAGGTGTTGCCTGAATGGATACTGCAAACTACCACCCCAGGATCCTGACAAGCTTGTTCTGCACAGCTATGGAAAGGATCAGTATGTACCACAGACAGAAGGCTATTGTGGACCTACTGATACTGGACCCTGCACAGTGTGGCTGTCGTAACTGCAAATCCTGCCCCTAAACATGTTTGACCCATTTGAAGCAGTCATTAAGGTCATTGATGAGGGCAATGTGGTCCACACAGCGTAGCTGGACCGTGCACATGCTTCTAGACAATACCGTATGAGTTTAGTATGGATATGTTTACCAGCTTAAATATATACCCCTATGTCAGTAGAGGGGTTGCAAACCAGACCAAGGACAGAACTGACATGGTCAGACATGCCGCATCCATGTCAGACTACAAAGCAGATATGAGTGGCATCCCACAAGGCCTGGTCTTGCCCCCCCACCGTTCTGTATATATGTCCCATAGGTATAGGCCAACATGGAAGGACTGTGACTGAACATGTATGCAAAGGAGTACAAACAGCCCAGCATATCCTACCCCCAGCTGACACAAGCAACCCACAAAAGGGCCACCTACAAACAGACAACTGGAGCCATAGCCATGTCAGCAAGCTAATTGCAGAACTGTGTATAGACAACCACCGTGGATATACAGTAAGTGCCCACAAATTACCACACAGGTGTTAACCCATGACGTACCTAGCATGTAATGTGAGACCTGGGTACAAAAGGTGATAGATATCCTGCACTGGACAAACATGTGGCTGTAGTGTTCGCAGAAACATATACTATATACCCACCCAAACATGAAGGTTGGCAGATGTAGATAAGGGGAACTCACTGTGGCTCTGCAGTCATCCTCCATCAGCGTCACAATTGACTACAATAGCCCCTGTGGGATATACCGCAGCAGACACCTCCATCAACTGTAAAGTCCACAACAGTACCCCACCAGGAGTAGCAAAGAGCATGAACAGATGCCATGCGTTGCCTGAGTAAAGAAACTGCAGCCCCACACACCACCATACTGCCCAGCTACAGGCAGGCTGTGCCTGATGTATGAAGCCATGTCCAACCTGGAATCAATGAACATGCTGCACCTTGTACAATCTGAATGGCAGTGAGCTATGCACATGAGAGACCTGAACCCCAGCACTTACATACATAGGACAAGCTGTACAGAATGATCCATAACACAGAAGGCACCCCCACTCTTCAGTAAACTCCTGGTACAGGTCAGCCAGAGAGTCACATATCGACACCCCTCAAGAGGAATCTTGATGAGTGGATGGGAGATGGTAGGCTAACCCTGGGTATCACTGTTATGTCAGAGGTAGACGGAGGCACAGTATACTAACCATGACATATGTCATGGAAAACTCCAGTTACAATGTGTGTCGAAGGACAAACACACCCTGTGACTAGCATCAGAAATGGCCTAGGGAACATTGCTAGTGTTTGCCAATGTCCACCCATGTTGTGGAATACACTAGCAATGTTGGACGAGCCTGGTGTAGGTAGTCCATATCTGAACATAATGCAACATGGTCATATGTGCACAACTGACCCCTACACAGTCTGTTGTGCTCACTATGAAGATGTCAAGCAGTCATAGGACTAAAGCCCAGGATACTGTCCACCACAGTGAAAGTACTGAACCAGTACACTATACGGTACTACAGTGTTAGGTCATTATGAAAGTATGTTGAGAACTGTCTGCAAAGTATCTCATGCAATCCCTGCAGGTACAGTATAATCCCTGTTGTGGCAGACACGAAGCAGTTGGCCAGTTAGTACACAACATGACACCCAACACACAACCATAAACGTGAGATATTGTTGAAGTTCACACACACCCAAATATGTGGTGGACTTCAGAGTGCAACATATGGAAAGCTCACACTGGGCATGCTCGCACACTTTGATAAATGAGGCATATGTCAGACAACATGCCATGGAAAGGCTGAACTGGGCATGCTCATACACTTAGGCCATATCTCCATTTAGCAGTTGGCCACACATATCTGGTATTTGTACGTGTCAGTCCAGGAACCAACCACAACACAGCAATCTGCCCAGTGCACACAGTAAATGACTACAGAGACATAAGTGATATAGTGGATCGCCATCATATGCAAACATCTTCCACAGATACACAAGTTGGTCATAGGAACAGGGAATGCTATGGCAATAAAGACCTGCAAACAGTAGAACAGCACAACAAATATTGTGCATCCGACAATTGAACATATGGGTGTAGAGGTCAATACTAGGCTTGTTGCCCTAGGGAATGACAGCTCAGCCAGACTGTGCTTGGCATCTGCATCCCCAGGACAGTTGGCTACTGTGCCACTGTAAAGTAGGTCACAGAAGGCAACATGTGAGGCTAGTGAGCTGTGCCTCTGTCAAGCAGGGGCACCGTGGAGGTCCCAGGGATTGAATGTGCTAAGCCACAACCATGTTGTTGGTGTGTGCTGGGAGAGGGTTGCTGAGGATCTCTGACAGTAGGTGTCCATCAATAACAGACTGAGGGGAGCCCTATCTGCATTCTCTGGACGATTCCACTGTCAACACTGTGTTGTAATGATTATGTGTGAATGAAGTGCCGTGCCGGAACTGTTCACAGATGTCCTCCCTCTGTGCGCTACAGCTCTGCAATGTATTAGCTCACTCTGTCTGTTGTATGGCGCATATATGGCTGGTGTACAGCTGACAGGTGTCTTGTTGTGGAGCAGTCATGGGTATATGTGGGATAGCATGATGAATGTAAACCGTACACATGCTCATAGAATGCAATTGTCAAGGATTATGCTGAGTGGCCAGTATAGTCCCCCAGCATGGGTCCTCTGAAGTCGTCCACCCCAGTCTTCACAAGTGTAGAGTCTGCTTGTGCTAAATACAGTTTGTGTGCAGTGACAACCTTGCCTGGGGGTGGAGATGGGATATGGATGTCCAGGGAAAGGTGGGTATGGTCAGATATCAACAATGGTGGTCTACCTCTGGTGTGGAACAATGAGTACCCACGTTGCAGATGGACAGGTGCAATATGTATTCCCCATGTGGCTGTGGTGTGTGGTTCTGCCATAACACATGGACCCACAAATTGTAGTGGCTGTAGGGTAAAGTGGTAGAGGCCTGAGTAGTTCTCACACACAATATGCCTGTACCTGATGTTAACAACTGGAATGGTGTATGTGAACACCTGCATATCCCGGCACTGTTCCCAGGGAAGCTAAGTGTGTGTCCTGGATGTGGGTGTGGTGTTCTGGACTGGTTGTGTTGTGTGTTACAGGTCCTGTGGTCACAAAGCATGGTATAGAACATAACCTGCCAGTGCAATGTGCATATCTGACCCTGACGTAGGTGGCTGCAAATGCATATATATGCTATCCCCCACCTGACAGGTAGTACTACATGTACATACCTCTGTAGAAATAAAGATGTCAGCACCCTATAAATACTGCAGGTGCAGAACAGATGCCCAGTAATTCGGATAGTGCACTCTGCTAATGTGTCTCCCTCAAGTGTCACATTATAGTTAGGTAGGGGTTTGAATCCTGCAAATGCTCAGTGAGTGGGGTTTGTGTGTGTGAGAGGGAAATGTCCCTTTTGCCAACTAGGAGAACACACTACAGGATGCACATTCCCCTTTCTAAACACTGATGATGTCAGCACCCTATAAGTGCAGCAGGAGAAGAGAATCTTCCCAGTAATGCAAATAGCGCGCTCTGCTAATGCGTCCATCTCAAGTGTCATAACATAGTTAGGTAGGGGTTTGAATCCTGTACATGCTCAGTGTGTGTGGAGGGGGTTAGTGTGTGTTCAAGACTGCATGAAAGAAGTATCCCTTTTGCCAACTAGGAGAACACACTACAGGATGCACATTCCACTTTCTAAACACTGATGATGTCAGCACCCTATAAGTGCAGCAGGAGAAGGGAATCCTCCCAGTAATGCGAATAGCACGCTCTGCTAATGCGTCCATCTCAAGTGTCATAACATAGTTAGATAGGGGTTTGAATCCTGTACATGCTCAGTGTGTGTGGAGGGGGTTAGTGTGTGTTCAAGACTGTATGAAAGAAGTATCCCTTTTGCCAACTAGGAGAACACACTACAGGATGCACATTCCCCTTTCTAAACACTGATGATGTCAGCACCCTATAAGTGCAGCAGGAGAAGCAAATCCTCCCAGTAATGCAAATAGCGTGCTCTGCTAATGCGTCCATCTCAAGTGTCATAACATAGTTAGATAGGGGTTTGAATCCTGTACATGCTCAGTGTGTGTGGAGGGGGTTAGTGTGTGTTCAAGACTGTTTGAAAGAAGTATCCCTTTTGCCAACTAGGAGAACACACTACAGGATGCACATTCCCCTTTCTAAACACTGATGATGTCAGCACCCTATAAGTGCAGCAGGAGAAGCAAAACTTCCCAGTAATGCAAATAGTGCTCTCTGCTAATGCGTCCATCTCAAGTGTCATAACATAGTTAGGTAGGGGTTTGAATCCTGTACATGCTCAGTGTGTGTGGAGGGGGTTAGTGTGTGTTCAAGACTGTTTGAAAGAAGTATCCCTTTTGCCAACTAGGAGAACACACTACAGGATGCACATTCCCCTTTCTAAACACTGATGATGTCAGCACCCTATAAGTGCAGCAGGAGAAGGGAAACCTCCCAGTAATGCGAATAGTGCTCTCTGCTCATCCGTCCATCTCAAGTGTCATAACTTTGTAGGTAGGGTTTGAATCCTGTACATGCTCAGTGTGTGTGGAGGGGGTTAGTGTGTGTTCAAGACTGTTTGAAAGAAGTATCCCTTTTGCCAACTAGGAGAACACACTACAGGATGCACATCCCCTTTCTAAACACTGATGATGTCAGCACCCTATAAGTGCAGCAGGAGAAGGAACCTCCCAGTAATGCGAATAGTGCTCTCTGCTTATCCTTCCATCTCAAGTGTCATAACATAGTTAGGTAGGGTTTGAATCCTGTACATGCTCAGTGTGTGTGGAGGGGTTAGTGTGTGTTCAAGACTGTTTGAAAGAAGTATCCCTTTGCCAACTAGGAGAACACACTACAGGATGCACATTCCCTTTCTAAACACTGATGATGTCAGCACCCTATAAGTGCAGCAGGAGAAGGAAATCTCCAGTAATGCGAATAGTGCTCTCTGCTCATCCGTCCATCTCAAGTGTCATAAAATTGTTAGGTAGGGGTTTGAATCCTGTACATGCTCAGTGTGGGTGGAGGGGGTTAGTGTGTGTTCAAGACTGTTTGAAAGAAGTATCCCTTTTGCCAACTAGGAGAACACACTACAGGATGCACATTCCCATTTCTAAACACTGATGATGTCAGCACCCTATAAGTGCAGCAGGAGAAGCAAATCTTCCCAGTAATGCAAACAGTGCTCTCTGCTAATCCGTCCATCTCAAGTGTCATAACATAGTTAGGTAGGGTTTGAATCTTGTACATGTTCAGTGTGTGTGGAGGGGTTAGTGTGTGTTCAAGACTGTTTGAAAGAAGTATCCCTTTTGCCAACTAGGAGAACACACTACAGGATGCACATTCCCCTTTCTAAACACTGATGATGTCAGCACCCTATAAGTGCAGCAGGAGAAGCAAATCTTCCCAGTAATGCGAATAGTGCTCTGCTAATGCGTCCATCTCAAGTGTCATAACATAGTTAGGTAGGGGTTTGAATCCTGTACATGCTCAGTGTGTGTGGAGGGGGTTAGTGTGTGTTCATGACTGTTTGAAAGAAGTATCCCTTTTGCCAACTAGGAGAACACACTACAGGATGCACATTCCCCTTTCTAAACACTGATGATGTCAGCACCCTATAAGTGCAGCAGGAGAAGGGAAACCTCCCAGTAATGCGAATAGTGCTCTCTGCTAATCCGTCCATCTCAAGTGTCATAACTTTGTAGGATAGGGTTTGAATCCTGTACATGCTCAGTGTGTGTGGAGGGGGTTAGTGTGTGTTCAAGACTGTATGAAAGAAGTATCCCTTTTGCCAACTAGGAGAACACACTACAGGATGCACATTTCCCTTTCTAAACACTGATGATGTCAGCACCCTATAAGTGCAGCAGGAGAAGGGAATCCTCCCAGTAATGCGAATAGTGCGCTCTGCTAACGCGTCCATCTCAAGTGTCATAACATAGTTAGGTAGGGGTTTGAATCCTGTACATGCTCAGTGTGTGTGGAGGGGGTTAGTGTGTGTTCAAGACTGTATGAAAGAAGTATCCCTTTTGCCAACTAGGAGAACACACTACAGGATGCACATTCCCTTTCTAAACACTGATGATGTCAGCACCCTATAAGTGCAGCAGGAGAAGCAAATCCTCCCAGTAATGCGAATAGTGCTCTGCTAATCCGTCCATCTCAAGTGTCATATCTTTGTAAGATAGGGGGTTTGAATCCTGTAAATGCTCAGTGTGTGTGGAGGGGGTTAGTGTGTGTTCAAGACTGTTTGAAAGAAGTATCCCTTTTGCCAACTAGGAGAACACACTACAGGATGCACATTCCCCTTTCTAAACACTGATGATGTCAGCACCCTATAAGTGCAGCAGGAGAAGCAAATCTCCCAGTAATGTGAATAGTGCTCTGCTAATCCGTCCATCTCAAGTGTCATAACATAGTTAGGTAGGGGTTTGAATCCTGTACATGCTCAGTGTGTGTGGAGGGGGTTAGTGTGTGTTCAAGACTGTTTGAAAGAAGTATCCCTTTTGCCAACTAGGAGAACACACTACAGGATGCACATTCCCCTTTCTAAACACTGATGATGTCAGCACCCTATAAGTGCAGCAGGAGAAGGGAAGCCTCCCAGTAATGCGAATAGCATGCTCTGCTAATGCGTCCATCTCAAGTGTCATAACATAATTAGGTAGGGGTTTGAATCCTGTACATGCTCAGTGTGTGTGTGGAGGGGTTAGTGTGTGTTCAAGACTGGTTGAAAGAAGTATCCCTTTGGCAACTAGGAGAACACACTACAGGATGCACATTCCCTTTTCTAAACACTGATGATGTCAGCACCCTATAAGTGCAGCAGGAGAAGGAAACCCTTCCAGTAATGCGAATAGTGCTCTCTGCTAATGCGTCCATCTCAAGGGACATAACATAGTTAGGTAGGGGTTTGAATCCTGTACATGCTCAGTGTGTGTGGAGGGAGTGAGTGTGTGTTCAAGACTGTATGAAAGAAGTATCCCTTTTGCCAACTAGGAGAACACACTACAGGATGCACATTCCCCTTTTTAAACACTGATGATGTCAGCACCCTATAAGCACAGTTGGAGAAGCAAATCCTCCCAGTAATGCGAATAGTGCTCTCTGCTCATCCGTCCATCTCAAGTGTCATAACATAGTTAGGTAGGGTTTGAATCCTGTACATGCTCAGTGTGTGTGGAGGGGTTAGTGTGTGTTCAAGACTGTATGAAAGAAGTATCCCTTTGCCAACTAGGAGAACACACTACAGGATGCACCTTCCCCTTTCTAAACACTGATGATGTTAGCACCCTATAAGTGCAGCAGGAGAAGGAAATCTTCCCAGTAATGCGAATAGCGTGCTCTGCAAATGCGTCCATCTTAAATGTCATAACATAGCTAGGTAGGGGTTTGAATCCTGTACATGCTCAGTGTGTGGAGGGGGTTAGTGTGTGTTCAAGACTGTATGAAAGAAGTATCCCTTTTGCCAACTAGGAGAACACACTACAAGATGCACATTCCCCTTTCTAAACACTGATGATGTCAGCACCCTATAAGTACAGCAGGAGAAGCAAATTATCCCAGTAATGCGAATACTTCTCTCTGCTCTTCCATTCATCTCAAGTGTCATAACATAGTTAGATAGGGGTTTGAATCCTGCATGCTCAGTGTGTGTGGATGAGGTGGTTAGTGTGTGTTCAATTTTGTGTGAAAGAAATGTCCCTTTGGCAACTGGAGAACACACTACAGGATGCACATTCCCTTTCTAAACACTGATGATGTCAGCACCCTATAAGTACAGCAGGAGAAGGGAAGCCTCCCAGTAATGCGAATAGCTGCTCTCTGCTAATCCGTCCGTCTCGAGTGTCATAACATAGTTAAGTAGGGGTTTGAATCCTGTACATGCTCAGTGTGTGTGGAGGGGTGTTAGTGTGTGTTCAAGACTGTATGAAAGAAGTATCCCTTTTGCCAACTAGGAGAACACACTACAGGATGCACATTCCCTTTCTAAACACTGATGATGTCAGCACCCTATAAGTGCAGCAGGAGAAGGAAACCTCCCAGTAATGCGAATAGTGCTCTGCTAATCCGTCCATCTCAAGTGTCATAACTTTGTAGGTAGGGTTTGAATCCTGTACATGCTCAGTGTGTGTGGAGGGGGTTAGTGTGTGTTCAAGACTGTTTGAAAGAAGTATCCCTTTGCCAACTAGGAGAACACACTACAGGATGCACATTCCCCTTTCTAAACACTGATGATGTCAGCACCCTATAAGTGCAGCAGGAGAAGAAATCCTCCCAGTAATGCGAATAGCGCGCTCTGCTAATCCGTCTCAAGTGTCATAACATAGTTAGGTAGGGGTTTGAATCCTGTACATGCTCAGTGTGTGTGGAGGGGGTTAGTGTGTGTTCAAGACTGTTTGAAAGAAGTATCCCTTTTGCCAACTAGGAGAACACACTACAGGATGCACATTCCCCTTTCTAAACACTGATGATGTCAGCACCCTATAAGTGCAGCAGGAGAAGGGAATCTTCCCAATAATGCGAATAGTACGCTCCGCTAATGCGTCCATCTCAAGTGTCATAACATAGTTAAGTAGGGGTTTGAATCCTGTACATGCTCAGTGTGTGTGGAGGGGGTTAGTGTGTGTTCAAGACTGTTTGAAAGAAGTATCCCTTTTGCCAACTAGGAGAATACACTACAGGATGCACATTCCCCTTTCTAAACACTGATGATGTCAGCACCCTATAAGTGCAGCAGGAGAAGCAAATCTTCCCAGTAATGTGAATAGTGCTCTCTGCTCATCCGTCCATCTCAAGTGTCATAACATAGTTAGGTAGGGGTTTGAATCCTGTACATGCTCAGTGTGTGTGGAGGGTGTTAGTGTGTGTTCAAGACTGTTTGAAAGAAGTATCCCTTTTGCCAACTAGGAGAACACACTACAGGATGCACATTCCCCTTTCTAAACACTGATGATGTCAGCACCCTATAAGTACAGCAGGAGAAGGGAAATCTTCCAGTAATGCGAATAGTGCTCTCTGCTCATCCGTCCGTCTCAAGTATCATACTATAGTTCGATAGGGGTTTGAATCCTGCACATGCTCAGTGTGTGTTTGGATGAGGGGGGTTAGTGTAGGTGCAATTTTGTGTGAGGGAAATGTCCCTTTTGGCAACTGGGAGAACACACTACAGGATGCACATTCCCCTTTCTAAACACAGATGATGTCAGCACCCTATAAGTACAGCAGGAGAAAAGAAGCCTACCAGTAATGCGAATAGTGTGCTCTGCTAATGCATCCATCTCAAGTGTCAGAACATAGTTAGGTAGGGGTTTAAATCTTGCAAATGCTCAGTGTGTGTGTGGAGAGGGCTATTGTGTGTGCAAGTTTGTATGAAAGAAGTATCCCTTTTGCCAACTAGGAGAACACACTACAGAATGCACATTCCCCTTTCTAAACACTGATGATGTCAGCACCCTATAAGTATAGCAGGAGAAGGGAAACCTCCCAGTAATGCGAATAGAATGCTCTGCTAATGCATCCATCTCGAGTGTCATAGCGTAGGTAGGGATTGAATCCTGTAAATGCTCAGTGTGTGTGGAGGGGGTTAGTGTGTGTTCAAGACTGTATGAAAGAAATATCCCTTTTGCCAACTAGGAGAAAACACTACAGGATGCACATTCCCCTTTCTAAACACTGATGATGTCAGCACCCTATAAGTGCAGCAGGAGACGGGAATCCTGCCAGTAATGTGAATAGCGCGCTCTGCTAATGCGTCCGTCTCGAGTGTCATAACATAGTTAGGTAGGGGTTTGAATCCTGTACATGTTCAGTGTGTGTGGAGGTGGTTAGTGTGTGTTTAAGACTGTATGAAAGAAGTATCCCTTTTGCCAACTAGGAGAACACACTACAGAATGCACATTCCCCTTTCTAAACACTGATGATGTCAGCACCATATAAGTATAGCAGGAGAAGGGAAACCTTCTAGTAATGCGAATAGCGCACTCTGCTTATGCGTCCAACTCGAGTGTCATAACATAGTTAGATAGTGGTTTGAATCCTGCAAGTGTGTGTTTAGATGAGGGTGGTTAGTGTGTGTGCAATTTTGTGTGAGGGAAATGTCCCTTTTGGCAACTGGGAGAACACACTACAGGATGCACATTCCCCTTTCTAAACACAGATGATGTCAGCACCCTATAAGTACAGCAGGAGAAAAGAAGCCTACCAGTAATGCGAGTAGCATGCTTTGCTAATGCGTCTGTCTTGAGTGTCAGAACATAGTTAGGTAGGGGTTTAAATCTTGCAAATGCTCAGTGTGTGTGTGGAGAGGGCTATTGTGTGTGCAAGTTTGTATGAAAGAAGTATCCCTTTTGCCAACTAGGAGAACACACTACAGAATGCACATTCCCCTTTCTAAACACTGATGATGTCAGCACCCTATAAGTATAGCAGGAGAAGGGAAACCTCCCAGTAATGCGAATAGAATGCTCTGCTAATGCATCCATCTCGAGTGTCATAGCGTAGGTAGGGATTGAATCCTGTAAATGCTCAGTGTGTGTGGAGGGGGTTAGTGTGTGTTTAAGACTGTATGAAAGAAGTATCCCTTTTGCCAACTAGGAGAACACACTACAGGATGCACATTCCCCTTTCTAAACACTGATGATGTCAGCACCCTATAAGTGCAGCAGGAGAAGGGAATCTTCCCAGTAATGTGAATAGTGCGCTCTGCTAATGCGTCCATCTCAAGTGTCATAACATAGTTAGGTAGGGGTTTGAATCCTGTACATGCTCAGTGTGTGTGGAGGGGGTTAGTGTGTGTTCAAGACTGTTTGAAAGAAGTATCCCTTTTGCCAACTAGGAGAACACACTACAGGATGCACATTCCCCTTTCTAAACACTGATGATGTCAGCACCCTATAAGTATAGCAGGAGAAGGGAAACCTTCTAGTAATGCGAATAGCGCACTCTGCTTATGCGTCCAACTCGAGTGTCATAACATAGTTAGATAGTGGTTTGAATCCTGCAAGTGTGTGTTTAGATGAGGGTGGTTAGTGTGTGTGCAATTTTGTGTGAGGGAAATGTCCCTTTTGGCAACTGGGAGAACACACTACAGGATGCACATTCCCCTTTCTAAACACAGATGATGTCAGCACCCTATAAGTACAGCAGGAGAAAAGAAGCCTACCAGTAATGCGAGTAGCATGCTTTGCTAATGCGTCTGTCTTGAGTGTCAGAACATAGTTAGGTAGGGGTTTAAATCTTGCAAATGCTCAGTGTGTGTGTGGAGAGGGCTATTGTGTGTGCAAGTTTGTATGAAGGAAATATCCCTATTGGCAACTAGGAGAACACACGACAGGATGCACATTCCCCTTTTTAAACACTGATGATGTCAGCACCCTATAAGTACAGCAGGAGAAGGGAAACCTCCCAGTAATTCGAATAGCGCACTCTGCTAATGCGTCTCTCCCGAGTGTCATAATATAGTTAGATAGGAGTTTAAAACCTGTACATGCTCAGTGTTTGTGTGGATGTGGGGACTCTGTGTGTGTTCAGTTCTGTATGAAAGACATATCCTTTTGCCAACTAGGAGATCACACTACATGATGCACATTATCCTTTCCAAACAGTGATGATGACAGCACCCTATGCATACAGCTGGAGAAAAAACATCTACTAGTATTCAGAATAGCGCAACCTGCTACAGCGTCACTCTCAAGTGCCATAACATATGTAAGTAGGGGTTTGAAACCTGCAAGTGTGTGTGTGTTTGGATGTGGGGAGTTTGTGTGTGTGCATATCGGTATGAAAAACATGTAGTTTTGGCAATCAGGAGATCACACTACCTGATGCACATTACCCTTTCAAAATACTGATGATGTCAGCGCCCTATAAGTACAGCCAGAGAAGAAGAACTATCTAGTAATCCGAATAGTGCGCTTTGTTAATGCATTTTCTCATGTGTTGTGACTTAGTTAGATAGGGGTATGAATCCTGCAAATGGCAAGTGTGTGTGGGGGTAGTAGGGTGTGTGTAAATGCAAGTGTGAGAGAACAGATCCTTTTGGCAAATACTACAATACACCAGATGCTGCATATTCCCCCAGTAAACACAGGGGATGTCACCACACTATCAGCACAGCCAAACAGGGCTAGTTGGCCAGTAATGCCAATAGTGCGCTCTGCTACTGTGTCTATTACCATTGTCAGAGTACAGATAGGTATGTTTTGGTAACCCACGACTGCCATGTGTGGTTGTGTCACACATTATGACCTTGTGTGGGTCTTTGTACATAACAATGCATGCCATTGCCTAAACCAGCAATAGCATTGCACACATGATGTATGTGTGTGACACATACACATAAATACCTGTGACCTGCAGTAGTTACCATGTCTGACACATGCCTCGAGTGGATAAATGGAATTTGCAATGTATACCAATATGACTGTGTCTTACTGTGCAGGGGCCGCACGCGGTATGTGTCTATACAGTGTGGGTGTATATGGTAAAATACCTACAGCAGAGGATACACATCTGGTCTGGGCCATATAGTCTGCATGTAGTCGATGTACAGGTGCTGCATGTTCCCACCTGTTGTGGTAGTGGTAACATGTCATTCCACTGCAATTCAGTGACCACATGCTGTGAACCCTTCAACTAGTGTGTTGTAGCTACAGTAATGCTCATGCACAATGTTTGGCTGGATGCAGTCCAGCCATATAAAGACAGTTCTTGAGACTGTCATATTGCCAGTGTTGTTATGGAGGATAGGTGGTCTTCCTGTGTATGGGAGGGTTGTGTGTGCCAGTCTATGAACCAGATGGCAGTCCGACACACTGTTAGCTGCACATGATTAGGCCCTGATGCTTTGTGCTGTGCCAACAACCTGGAGGTGTGTGTATCAGTGGTGCCTTGGGATACCACCCCCCTGTCCATGTGTGTTACATGTGTAGGGGACAACAGGCATGGTATGAGGCATAACCTGTCAGTGATGGCTAACACCTGTGAGCCATGAATCAGGACTCTGGTACTGCACAGACATTGCAGTTCACCGTGCTGAGGACAGTGTCCAGTGCATGCATCTTGTGGTGTACACTGCTGTTGTTGTGTAGCAGCACTGTTAGTGTCCTAACCTGTGTGATACCCGCGGAGGTGGCTATGTAAACCGTGTCCTGCAGCATAAGGCAGTATGTGTGTATCAAGGAGCTTTGCCAATATACATCGGGCCATGGGTGTCACATGCAAGATGACCCTTGCACATCATTGTGGCTTCCCTAGCATGTAAGCACATGTTGACAGCCAGCGGATACCCTATGAATGACATTGGAGACTGAGCAGAATGTAGACATACAACACCCTTCCCACATATAGTGGTAGCATACCTGGTGAGGGTATGTTGGCAACCAAGATCAGGCTCATACTGCCCTGTGCCACATGCTGAGAGATCCATTCTATGTTCCCTATCATGTAGTCCAGGGAGGTATGTCTCAGGTCAGCCATAGTGGCATGGTCAATGAGTGAGTCATATGTGTCCATGCCTCTGACTGACCTGTATGCATGTGTTCTGTGGTGGACCATAGTGCCCCTGAGGCATATCACTGTGACCTTCACCAGATACAGCCTGTTGAGCGGGACCCCAGTGTAGCACCCAAGACAGGTACCTGACACGTCTGTAGCAGGTGTGTTGTGTAGCCCTACAGGCTGTGGGTGTGTAGCACATGGGATGTGTGTGCCATGTGTGGCATGTGCTCTGTTCCGACGGAACATATGCCTGTGTGTCAGCTGCGGAGGTGTGTGATGCTCAGGCAGGATGCTATTCTGAGTCCCCACGTATGCCCCAGTGTGTTCAGCATGCTGTCAGTGCGTGTCAATGTCTGACTTGTATTGTAGTCACTGTAATATTTTTTATTTATTTATTTATGTATTTTACATTTGTTGACCGGGATAGTCCAACTGGATGCATGTCCATTTTCAGCGGAGGCCCGGGGAGAAAAGCTCCAAGAGTAAGCAGATACAGCATTACATAGTACCAGCATTACATATTACAAACAGATTATTTACAGAGATTACATAAGTAAGCAAGTTAAACATGTTCCACAGGTTAAAGTTAGTCCTGAGCACAAGTCAGGATTAAATTAAATTACACAGTAAACTGGTTAACAGATCTTACACATTCGAGTTAGCCAGGCTTGGTACATTGACATAGCCAGTTAAGTGACAAATGTTGTTTGAGTCTAGTGTTAAATTGACCCAAGGTGGAAAGTAAGGTAATATCAGCTGGAAGTGAGTTCCAGGATCTACTTACAGAGTTTGCAAAGAGAGAATCACCAGCTGTGTTATTAATTTTGCTAGTCTGAATTAGTAGTTTGTTAGAGGATCGAAGCGGTCTAGGATTGTTATAGGGGGTGATAATATTTTAAGTGCAGGAGTATTGTCCGGATTATAGAGGATTTTATAAGCCATAATCAGTTGGTTATACTGTATTAGGCTAGGTAGTTCAAGCCAACCAAGCTGATTTAGATTGATGCAATGATGTGTCCTAAAAGGCAGCCCAGTGGGAAACCTGGCAATGTGGTTGTAGCAAATTGAGTGTTTGTTAAGGACAGTTTTGTTCATATTCAAGAGTAGAGGGGATGCATACAGAAGGGTTGAAAGAAGGTGTGAGCGGGCTATGGCAATTTTAGCTGGAGGGGTTAGGAAGGCTTTTATTCTGTAAAGTGACCCTAGTTTTTTATTGATGGTTTTGATAGTTTGGTTAACATGTAGGTCACATTTGAGATTATTGTCTATGATGACACCTAATAGTTTAGTAGATGGGTCAGGGGAGATTATTGTGCCATCATTTGATTTTATGGTAAAGGTGAAAGCGGTAGACCTACGTGTTGGTGAAATAACAGCAGTTTAGTTTTTTTGGGATTTAGGATCAGACAATGTTCAGAAAGCCAGTTTTCTATTGTATTAAAGGTGGTCTGGGTAGCTGACCATAACTCTACTAGAGATGTGGCTGAGCAAATCAGAATAGAGTCATCAGCATATTGGATACAGCTGACTTTTGGGATGACAGTATAAAGGTCGTTAATGAAGATGGAGAACAGCAAGGGCCCTAGTATAGAGCCTTGTGGTACTCTGAGGGTGTTAGGTAGTAGGTTAGAGAGTTTGTTCTGCCAGAGGCCAGCCTGCTGTCGACCATGCAGGTAGAATTGAAACCATTGGAGGGCTCCAGTATCTAGACAGAATGTTTGCAGGGTGTGGATTACAAGTTGGTGATCAACCATATCGTATGCCTTGGAAAGATCCAAAAAGAGGGCTGAGGATATATAATTATTGTTGCAAGTATGGTTTATGGTGTTAGTAAAGGGTAGGAGGCCTGAAGTAGTGCTGTGATGAGGATGGAAGCCATGCTGAGTGTCTGCCATAAGGCGATTTTGGATTAGGTGGTGCATGAATTGTCTATGAATAAATTATCCATAATCATTGCAAGTGGAGAGAGTATAGCTATTGGCCTATAATTGGAGAAGTCAGTAGAGCTGCCTCCTTTGTGAAGTGGGATTACATAGGATATTTTCCAGATGGTGGGAAATTTAGCTTCTACCGTGGTTCGTTTGATTAGTTTTGAGATGGGGTAAGCAATAGCATCAGCTGATTTTTGTAGGTACTCGGCAGGGAGTTGATCAGCAGAAAGTGTAGTGGGTTTTACTTTTTTAATCAAGGTACGGATAAGTGAAGCGGCGACTGGTTGGAAGCTGAACGCAAGTAGGTTTCTAGGGATGCTACTTTCAGGACCAGGGGAGCTAGGAGGTAGTTGGCTAGCTAGGGCTTGAAATGTCTCAGTAAAGAATTGGTCAAAACTATCAGAAACATATTCAGGGGTTTTATCAATAGTAGCAGCAGGGATTGGGGTTGAAGTTTGTCGAGGATGTAGTATATATGACATGCCATCTGACAGGGTATGGCATTACTGGGTTCAGAGAGCTCAGTCCCCAGATTGGCTGTGTGGTGGCATCCCACACATGTGTTGTACGTTCCTGGCCAAGGGTGATGGCTGACTGCATACATGTGGCAGCTGTGACATTGCCACATGACTCACATAAACCACAAGTGGACCATATAGGTGATTCACAGGTTACCTTTGCACATGCTACCCTAGTAGTGTGATTACCATGGTGAGTACCAACACATAGGGCCAATGGGGAAGAACATACTGAAGGTGTGTATGTGTGGGTGTACTGCTACTGTTTCATAGCACTGGCATATATGACTGCACACGTGGGTAAATGCCAGGTAAGACATGTGCAATGTGTCACAGGCAACGTACATGCGTACAGGACAGACAGTGACGTTCTGTCATGTGTAAACTTGACATACTTATCGTATGCTATGCAGATGTCACTAGGAGTCTACAGAAGCACTGTAACTCTGCATTGCAGGTGTAAGCAGTGTTCCAGGGAACCCCAAGCGAACATGCATGCAAACAAAGCTACAGTAAGCAGGGCTGGAAGTAGTGCATTGTACAACAAAGAAGGGGTAACAATAACAGTAAGTAACAATGCAAATATGTAGGCACTATCAGCATGTACCCAGGAATACACAGCGCAAATGCCCATGGTAGAAATGATATTATGTCATAGTTAATTGTGATTTGGATTACATTGGTACTGCAAACATATCAACATGCACAAACATCCTCATTGCATAGTCGTTGTGGGCAACTTGACACCATTACTGTACATGTCCACCACTGCATATCACTACTTGCATTAGCTTCCCCCCTGTGCTACCCATGTATGTGGCTATCTGTTGACATCCTTACCACCGGCATGCAATTATGTGCAGCTGTTACACTTTGGTATGTACTATGGGTGCAGATAACAATTCAGGACATTCATACGGTTACTGCATCAGGCATGCTGGGATATACACACAGTCATAGCAGCACACTGTACTGTTACCAACATGCTACTACTAATACACTTCTATGTAGTCACCCTGTGCATCAGCAACGTGTTTACCTGTTCCCGCAATGATGTTGGAGATTGCAGGAGGTGGCACAGTGTCATCATATGCACAGGGTGTGAATTAGGTATGCCTGAGTCAGCCACTGATACCACCAATTGACATGTGTGTGTATGTGTGTTGGTGAGGGGCAGCAGTACAGGGTGGGGCAGTGTTGGTGCAGTGTGTGCATGTATGTGGTCACCCTAGGTGTTAACATTTTGCATGTGTGTATGCAGACACACAGTTCCACCTCATGGCTGCCATTAACAGGGGTTTGTGGACAGCCACAGACTGCAACTGGCAGGTCATACAGATCAGTGTCTGTGGGCATGGACACGGTACCTGTGCCTGGCAGGGGTGCTACGGACTGTATCCAGTACTAAGCCAGACTGGGTACTGTCATCAGAAGCGGGAGTGTGTTGACTGGACACAGGTCCCTGTTGGGACTGTCCAGAGCCATGTGCACATGGTCTCCTGGGGCGTTCCGATGACAGCACAGACCCAGCATAGCTGGGGCTGCTGCTGGCACTATGGGGTGTGCGCGGGCCTGTTGTCGTCCACGCCGACTGCCAGCTGCTGCTGTTGCTGGCATACCACCACATCGATGCCGCAAACGCCCACCATTGCCCTGGCTCATGGACATTTGGTTGTGGAACTGCTGTAATATGTCTCCACAATGTCTGTCTATGACATCGGTGAAATTACGGATAGCATCCGCGATGTCACGCATACTGTCATTCATGGCTGTGCGACATGCTCTCAGCTCCCTCAGACCCTGTCTGGTGTACCTTTCCATATGCGACTGTGCCTGCATGACAGCCCGAAACATAGCTGAGGTTGACAGACCTCTTTGGGCACGTCTGCCAGAGGCAGTACACCCACGGATGCTCCCACGAGAACCCATGGGCAACTGTCTGTGTGGTACCATCGCAGGACCCTGCCCATGGCTGTTGTGTGGGGACGCATGTGCCACAGGTACCACATTACCCTGGTCAATGCCCATTGTATCCTGTCCATCACCTAGAGACAATGGTGACAAAGGATGTACTGGCAGGATGACTGTGTGCAATGATGGGGTTGACAGCTGTGTACTGTCAATTGGCTGACCAATGGCGGACCCTGACACACCTTCCTGTACCATTACACAAATATCATCATTACCAGTACCTGTGGCACCAGATTCAGGTTCCCTGCGGCAGGACACCAGAGCAGCACCAGAACCTGTGGGAGGAAGACAGGAAACACAGTTTACAGTCTCCACACATTGTTACCAGTGATGCACTTATGCACACATGCACACATGCACACATGGATACATGCACACATGCACACATGGACACAGGCACACATGCACACATGGACACAGACACACATGCAGACATGCACACGTGGTCACATGCACACAGGCACACATGCACACATGCACACAGGCACACATGCACACATGCACACATGCACACGTGGACACATGCACATGTGGACACATGCACACATGCACACGTGGACACATGCACACATGGACACATGCACACATGCACACATGCACACGTGGTCACATGCACACATGGGCACATGCACACATGCACACGTGGTCATGTGTACACATGCACACATGCACACGTGGACACAGGCACACATGCACACATGCACACATGCACACGTGGACACAGGCACACATGCACACATGCACATGTGGACACAGGCACACCTGCACACATGCACACATGCACACATGGGCACAGGCACACCTGCACACATGCACACCCCGCAGTATACACACAGAACACTACTGAGTTACACTAGTGTTACTAGCACTATCAGGACTATTATAGGTATTGTTAAACACACTCACCAGCATGGATGGCCTGCCTTGCTGTAACCCCAGAGGGACCTGCAGAAATGATGAGATTAATGTCAGTGGGCACAACTGTGCCATTGATATTGCATATGATACAGTGCAGTAGTACACCAGTTGCCTTTCACACGTCAGCTGCTGATATTGCCAGTATCACACATGCACAATTACATACTATGATGACAGATACATACCACGGACACACCTTACACATGCATAAACTAACAGTGTACAGAACAGTCAAATGTACATATGGCATATTACCTGCATGCTCCATGTCGTGCTGCTGTGTGGATCCAGCCTCCATCATGATGCAGGTGTACTGCTGTTGCTGTTCCGGGGCTGGAGCCACAACACTTAGGAGTAGCCCTCCAGTCTGGTGAGGGGGGGATGTGTGGCCACCCCACCTCCTGTGGCAACCTGTTGCCTGTGGATATCTGATGCACACTGACGGACACTTCTGATTAAATCACTGCAGTGATGTCGTACCTGCTCATATGTCCTATTATGCATGCCAATATCATTTACCCTACGGACAAGGTCTTGCCACAGTGCAGCCCTCTCCTGCTGATTCTGACTGGTGCGGGAAAACAGGATGTCATACTCCCGTACCAGGCTCTGGTGTATCTCCTCATCTTCCGCAGCAGAGTAGGTGGAATTACGCTGATGCGCCATCTCCCTGGAAGAGAACACAAACAGGATATCAGCAGACTATGTCAGCAATATATGGCACACATACTATACATGATACTCATGTATAGTGATATACTACTACTCCCATATGTTGTATGTGTATGTGTTGTGGTGGATACACAAGTACATGGCCAGATATCAGTGCTCAGCTAACACCTGTGCAACAATACCTGCCACATTCCACACAACATAGTAGCATGCCCCATCGGTCAGCACACACTGACAGGTCCAATGCACAACCTCACTCTGGGGGTTCATCCCAAGGTACTGTATGTGGGACGCCATCCACTAGTGTGATGTGGACACAAATTACTCGGCCTGGATATACATATCCCACCACCACCACCAGCACAGTAGACTACTTTGATATGTATGTGATTAGACAGTTATTCACTTGTTAGGACTGAGATGGTATCCATGCAACACACTGGGCCAGTGGAAGCCACAACCCACACTGCTGACCCCTTTGCAAATGTTTACCATGGACATGCCACAGATTGCATGGAACTTGCACACACATTTCTAACCCAGACCCTATGCACAAAGGTTAGGCATCCTGTCTGCTGGACCCCAGACAGAGGCAGATTGTATAACAATAGCAGGAGGCTACTGCAGGACAGAGCAGATTCACATTAAGGGAAGGCATCTGTGGTCAGCACTGGTACTACACTACGGTCCCTCATAACAATGGCCACGACCTACTCTGGGAGGGAAATGGCCACAAACACTATGGATAACCACAAGGCCTTCTTCAGTTATGTTACACATATGGACCAAATGCCTCAGATATGCTCTGTGTTAATACACACCTACTTAACATTCACCAAACACACAGATATTGGCAACATTCTTGCAGACAGGTTCGGTGCACATATCCCCCCTCCTTCTCCCACACCAGTTGAAATAGTTATCACAGCTGTATGTAACCTCCCTATCATCTCACATGTCCAGGTGAGGGCCGTCCTCAGCAAAGCAGAACACACAGCATCACTGTGACCTCATGGTATCCCTGGATGTGTGCTACCTGCACTCCAAGAGGACATACAACCGCATATAAGACTGATAATTTATCTTGGCCGTACTACAGGATATGTACCTGGACAGTGGCATACAGCAACAGTGGTCCCACACCACTAAGGAGGCACCTCGACTGACCCTGGGAACTACCACATCATATGCATAACTGGCCAGGTCTGCTAAGCTATGGAATTATGCAGTATGGGATGCATATGCAGTGATATCGGGTACCTGCAGACATTTGTTCCCAGCCAGTGTGCCTTTGTGATGGGCTGATCCTGCCTTTTGAACCTGGCTGACCTTTCAAAGCAGTCACTACAGCCATTGCTGAGGGCAACGCACAGACAACTGCTGCCAGGATCATGGCCTAACACTGATTGACATGTCATGTATAGTCATCCCCTTTTGGTGGAACTACGTACACACAACATATCACATGGACATACCTATAGATACAGACCTATGACACATTTGGAGGGTTCACAGTATGCACACTATTAACCTGATACTTTGCATTACCTGTGTTTGTCGCAGCTGGTTGCATTACCACTGCTTCTGCTTCCTGCTGCTACTGTCACTGCTGACAGCTTAGAGTCACAGTGTGTAGCGTGTTTTTGTTTTTTGTTTTTTTTCTCTCTGTCTCGGTTTGTCTCTCTCCCTCTGTCTGCTTCCAGACAGTGCAATGAATGTATTGCATGTGTGGAGTGTTAGTACAGGATGCTTTTGTAGGTATCTGCATAGGTCCATGTGATGGCCTCTGCACCAATTGTAAGCCAGCATTTGCTAATTGCATACAGCCAGTTGTGTACTGATTGCAGTTCTCACTGTGATTTCAGGACAGTGCTATAAAAGGGTATGTGAGATAGATGTTGCCCTTTCAGATTGTAAGGGCAGGGACCATGCTGGTATGCTGTGGACACAGTTCTGTGGGTGTAAAGGTTAGTATCTCTCTCATGATTCAGGCTGTGTTGTATATTCACATTTCTCCATTCCTCTCTCCTGTTCCCTGTAGTAAGTGTGTATGCACAATGACACCTACAACTATATATAGATATATATTTATATATATATATATATGTACATATACATACATTTATATATGTACATTAACTGACATTATTACCTACAAGCTACCAACTAGCATGGCTGTTTCTGTTCACACACTACTATTATTGGAATCCAGTAGTTTTGACAGTAATTCTACATGACATGCTTTGGGTACTACACATCCTATATTCCCTTTACATTCATCCCTACTATTACATGTTATATTGTCATGCTCCAGTTTGTATTCATTCCTATATATTAGCTATTATTGCATTTATAGGTACTGCTGTCATGGCTTAGTGGTTCAGTACCTTGACTATGGTGTATAGTATCCTGGGTTCGAACCTAGCCACTACTTTTTATTTTTTATGACTGTCTAGACAAGCTGAGGGGTGTGTCTGTGTAAAGGCAGTTTTGATACGGCTTGCTCAACGTTGCCCGTCGGTTAATTTGTTTGCGCGGTGCGCAGCTCCGCGCAAATGGGGTACGCTGGTTTAAGCCTCATTTGGCTATCAGCACGCATATTACGCTCAGCTCAGTTAGGGGCACATAGATTTAGCATGTTAAACCACTGCTCAGCTACGGGCACTCATTTTGCACCAGTTAAACCACTGCTCACCTACGGGCAGATGCACTCACCTTGTTAAACTGTAGCTCAGCTATGGGCACATCTGGCATTTTTTATTGTTTTGTTACCTCACATTTCTTCAATATAAATGGGCTATTTCATTACATTTTACATAAAATGTGATTTTATGTGTACATATTTGTCAGGGACTTGTTTCGTGCTTATTTTTCTAAAAATAAAAATTGGGGTTGTGGTGGCTCGAACCATGAATGCCTGCTCTTCAGCCAACATCTCTACCACTACGCTATTGCTTCTTGGTTTACTTTGCATATTTAGTTCTTATATGCTTTCCCACTGACTGCTAACTGTAGCTGCGCTACGGGCACACCCGCGCAAATGAGTGCACTCACGGTTAAATATCTTTACAATTTAAAAAAAAATATGTGATGTTCATTTGTACATTTTATGTTCGTAGTCTGTGGGGACATGTGTTGTGTTGTGTTTATTCACATTTCCATGGACTCTGTCGTGGGTGTTTACTTTGGGCACTTTTACTCTTCTGGGGGCGTGTCCGCTTACAGGGCTCGGCCTACGGACATGCCCCCTACTGTCTGACACGGACCGTGTTAGCCTTAGGTGTGATTCAGCATGCTCTCATGAATATGCAGAGCATGCTGACATCACTCCGTTTAACTGCAGCCTCCGTGTATGAGTTATAACTCTTACACGGAGGCTTCGTGAATCCATGTTGAAATTGATCATATAGACATTCACTTGCAGCGGAATATTCTAGTCTCTAACTCCTCCTTCAGTTGACAGGTAAATAATCTCTTCTAAATCCTATGAAGAGGAGCACTTTCATTGTTTTTTTTTTAATTTCTCCAAGTCTATTGGGTTTCTAATACCATGCCAGGAATGGACCCCATTCCTAAGATAAAGTATGATTAAAGTTCATGAAATTAGTATTGTTTCAATATTTGATGTTAGCTAGAAGTGCTCTCCGCAGCACCCGCAGTGTGCCCAGTAATGACTCATTCTGCGATTTGTATAGAATTACATATATCAGGAACATATCTAGGTATGATTGTAAATCCCTTTTTATAAGACCCACAGCTGCTGCTACTACTGGAACTGTCTGGGTATCTTTCTTCCACATTGCCCTTGTTTCTGCCTACAAATCCTGATATTTTAAGACTTTGTGTCTCTCTGTGTGTAAGACATTGTAGTCACTGGGTATAGCAATTTCAATGATCAATGCTACTTTTGTCTTCTTTTCATGGACTACAATATATGTTTTTCTTGCATCTATTTTTTGAACTGTTGGTAATGCATGATCCCATGTGATATAAACTTCATAATTTTTTATGACGCTTTGTGGCTCATGTTTCCAGTGTTTTTCAGCTACTTTAATATTATATTGCTTGCACAATCCACAAGGCAACAGTCTTGCCACATTATTATGCCTTGGAGTCTACAATCCTTCTGCCATTAGTATATCACAGCCAGCAACAAGATTTGTGACTGTTTCCAATTCTGTTTTACAAAATCTACATTTGTCTGTTTCTTCCATGTGTTTAATGGACTTTGTAAAACAAGGTGTGGGTAGTCTATTATCTTGGACTGCCAATATTAACCTTTTGTCTTTTGATTTAGATTCACCTCTCCTTAACCATTCCTGCATTTTCATTTGATCCTCCACCTTATAGTCTTTCTTTTATTTTTTGGCACATTCAGTTGCTGCCTGGTTTGTATCTACATCTGGTTTGGTTTCCATTCTTGCTTGACTCCAAAATGCTTCTACTTAACTAAACAGGGAAGTCATCTTAGACTTATCCTCCTCATGTTTTAAAACTTTCACTTTGTTTGGGTCTTGTGAGTTCAGCAGATATATATGCAGTCCACAATAGCAGATCTATATGTTTAATCAATTTTGAGAAGGTCCATACCTCCTTCAGAGTGGGGAAGATATAATCTTGATATGCATTGATTTTTAGAAATCATTTGATAAGCACGAAGCATCCTTCTTGTTTTCCTGTCCAACCTATCTAACACCTTTTGGGGCCACACAATCACTCTAAAACTGTGAGATAGGACAGGAAGAGCAAATTGGTTTGTAGCCTGGACTTTGTTCCTAGATGTCAATGCTGTTTTCAGTATTAATTTTAGTCTTCTGAAATATTTCCTTACTAAGTTTTATTTGCATTTGTTTATGTTTTATTGTTGATCCTTTATCAATTCTCAAATATATATATAATCCCTCTTGCTCAAATTCTTTTATATCATATTCCTGTCCCAAGCTGAGTTTTCTTGGTGCTGCGGCTTTTCTGCTTTAAAGGCTGCTTTTGCACATTTATCAAGACCAAATGACATTCTTATACCATCTGAAAAAGTTTTGACCACTTGCAGCTGTTCTTTTAGTTCCTCATCTGATGAACTATACAGTTTTAAATCATCTACAAGTCTTTACACTTTGTTATTTTCTGGGAGCCAAATTGTAACCATGACCTACTCTGTTAAGGGTAAGACAAAAGGGCTGCAGTGATAGAGCGTCACCGTGGAATATTCCTCTTTAAATTTTTATCCCTGGATAATAATTTGTCCTTTATGATGGCTTAACTGCAGAGTGGTTTGCCACTGTTTTATGGTCACTGTAATATAATCAATTAGTGTAGGCCATATCCTATACATTTTTAAATACTGGGATACTGTCAAATGCTTTTTTGTAGTCTATCCATACCATGCTTAGCTTCTTCCCCTGTTTATAGATCTCCATTATGATTTTATTGAACAGCAAATGATCATTTGTTCCATATGACTTTCTTTTATTACCCTTTTGTTCTATTACCCTGACTAAGTTTTCTTCTAAATGACTATAAACTCTGTCAGCATCATTTCCAGTGTATGGTTTATACATCATCAAAATTCAAGTTATTGGTCTATAGTTTTTAGGTTGGCTTGCAGGTTCACTCTTAAGTAGGAGTATTGTTTTTCCTATTGTTAAGCAGGCTGGTGTCTATTCGAAGTACACATAGCTAAGTCTTCATATAAAGATGTTAATACCTTTAGCCAGAAGTTAGGTGCTGCATCTGGGCCTGGGGCTTCCAGCTTGGAGCTTTTCTTAACTTTGTTTCAATCTCTCTGGCTATTACTTTATCCCATTTCATATCCTGACTTCTTATTCTTTCTTTTACTTCTTCTATCCATTTAGCATTTTTGTTATGTTCTGTAGGATCTTCATAGATACTTCTCCAAAAATTTCTATTGCTTCTTTTTTGGTGGGGTTTCAATTCCTTTTGTATTGTTTCCAAATTCTCTATAAAACTTTTTTGGGTCATTAATAAATGCTTATTTTGTACTTGTTTTTCTGCATGTGCTAATATTTTTAGTTTATTATTTGCAATAGTGCACTATAGATCCTGATCTGTTCGGATAGTGCTCATTGGTTTTATCATGTCTATCTTTCTGAGTATTTTTGTTGATCTGTTCCTGCTTCTGTACTCTTCTAACAGTGACATTTTTGTCTTAATTGCTGTTAGTTTTCTCTGTTCGATACTTCAATGATAGCATGCAATTTTTCCCCTTCCTTTCCCTCACTACCCTGTGATCTTGTGGCAGACCTTTATCAGTTATTAATTTAGCTGCACAGTAATATATTCTATTTACTTCTGTTATATCATGATTCCTTATGGGAAATCCTAATTACTGTGATCATTTGTTTTATCAAACTTCTAACTTTTTGGATTTTATTGACTTTCTGTAGTCTATTTCTTTCATTGATCTTAATATGTTTGTCAGTTTCTATTAAATCAAGTAACTCTTCTCTTAGATCATTTTCTTCTAAACTGAGGGCATATTCTTTGCTCTCCATTCCCTGTAGGCATTCTTTAAAAAGTTCCTCAGCATCTTCCTGTGCATCCTCTGCCATCCATTACTTTTTCATATGGGAGTTCACTGGCCTATCACTCCACAACATTGAATGCATCAGAGTTGCCATAGTTTCCTATCCCTTCCCTTGTGCAACTTCAACTGAACATTTGTACTGGTTTCCTATGAATGGCTGTAAAGTATCTTCACATGGCAACTGATCAAATATTTCACACTCCACTGGTTTTTCCTTAATTTGGGAATCAATTCCTCTATCCTGCTGTGATGTTATCCGAGTTAGATTTTTATACACTAAATCCTTTACTTCTCAGGTACTTCATGACCTCAGCTTTTATTTCTTTAACTTCTCTTTACTACTCCTCTTTTCTACTGTTTATCTTTGTTTTCTCATTTTTTGTATTGCAAAATTTTCCATGTCTGGATGCCTTTGCCTGTATTTCTCTTCAAATTTCTTTGGTGCTGCTATTTTTTTATTGATTAGTTTTGCTTTCTCCTTTGCATAAATATTGCATCATATTAAATCTCTTTTTCTTTCCCATGTCCATATTTCTTCTACAAATGTCTCCCGCTCCTCCTGTTTCTCCTTACTTTGGGGATTCCTTGTTTCATCTTGCTGTAAGGTAATCTGTGTTAGACTTTCTGCACTAAATCCTTCACTACACAAGTAATCCATAACTTCATCTTCTATTTATTTTTAACTTCCACCTTATTAATCTTCTTTTCTACATTCTCTCTTTGTGAGTTTATTTTTGTGAATTTTTCCATAACTGGATGTCTTTGCCTGTATTTCTCTTTGAATATATTAAGGGCTGCCTTTTTGTGTTGATTAATTTAACTTTCTCCTCTGCATAAGTATTGTACCATATCAGATCTCTCTTTCTTTCCAAAGTCCATATTTCTTTTTTATACCTTTCAAAAGCGTCTAGATTTTGTTCTTTATATTTTTGTACTTCATTTCCTTCTTTTTCCAAACAGTTCAAGGTTTCTTGGTCTATATGTTTTTCATAAATCTGTTGTATTAATGAAAACATTTTTTTTTTATTTGAAGCTTCTGACAGTTTTTCTTGTGGAAGTAATTTTATTTCCTCCAATTTCTCTCTTACTCTTTTTGTATAGGTTCTGTCTGGAAATTCAAGGCTTCTTGTATAATAGTAACAATACATAATGTCTTTTTTATCCTCAGTATTCCACTCTATCATCTTTATGGCTCTTTTTTGGTCAAACATTTTTGGTGTTTTTTGTGGACTGCTACTCCATTCTGCAAGAAGGAGGCCATCCTCCCCATTGGCCTGGCGTAGCCCCATTGTAGGAATGTTTACAGAGTCTATATCACAGCATCGAACTAACAGAAGTTTGAATGTTGTAATATCGAAATGTAAACTCCGAAACCCAATAATAATGAAAACACAGAACAGCGTTTTTTTTTCTCAGGGAAAAAAATTGCTGTTCCATGACAAAAAAAAAAAATTAAACCTTAAACTTAAACTAAATTGGAGGGCTTCACCCCCACACACCCCAATGTGGGGAGCACACACCCTACTTAAATATACCAACTCCAAAATCACACCACAGTGGAGGAACTTGCAAAGCCCTGAAAATGGCCCACCGATTTTTTATCCCTGGGAAAAAAATGGGTGTGCCATGGCTTTTCTATTTTTGGATTTCGGACTTTTGGGTTCGATATTACAATGCTGAAACTTATACAAGTTCAAAGTTGTAATATAGATGCTGTTTATGTGTCTTGAGGATTCTACACTTTCATTTTTTCCAGTCCTGGCACTGGTGCACATACCAGGATTGGGCACTTTTTATTCTGGGTATTGTGCACCCAGCTATCATTTTTATTTTTGAACCTACTTCTGACCATGATATATGTTATATAAAATACAGTCTATGTATCATTGTCATCTTGGTGAGATTTTATGCAAAACAAGGTCTACCTCATGAAGGTACTCACCAAGACTTGAGGACAAATTAAATTCCAGCAATATGTCTCTCCTTTGCTTGTTGACTTATCATCTCTCCATTTGGACTCTTCTTTCCTAGACTCTCTTCTAGTCTCTAACTCCTTCATCAGTTGACAGGTAAATAACCTCTTCTAAATCCTATGAAGTAGGAGCACTTTCATTGCTATGTACAGACACTGGTGATACTTGAGGTTGGGGGGAGACAGAGTGTCAACTTTCACCATTACCGTGGAAAGTTGTGTAGGGAATCCTCTATGTTATTAAATATATGGGCTACTAATGTAGTTACATACATAGATGAGAGAATCACAGTATGCATCTTATGTCAAAATACTTGAGTTATTAGTACCTTCTGCAGTACATTGCTATCGCATTCCCACTGTGTCTCCCCACTATACAAGTAACAAGATCTACTCCCCCCTCAGACTCAACAGTTACATGTCCAGACAGAAGAGGTGTGGCTGGGGTCCCAACATGACAGTCCTGCCTCCTAGGCATCAACTTATAAAGTAGAAATGGAGCCTGGTCAGGTGGATGCTCTTTCCCAGGATTTAAGGGAGGCATCTCTGGGACAGGTGTTGAATGTGGAGAGGCTGTCCTGAAGAAAGCTGGTGCTGTGCCTGTACCTGGGGTACAAAGCCATATAGTAGCTTCTTTGTACCCATTATGATTTGCAGGCTGCACATAATCCTGCTAGTGCTGTACTTCTTCATAGTTGATAGACAGTAAAACACCAGCATCAGCCCTGTCCCCAACCATCTCTGTATGCTTATGTATAAATAAGCTGTGCTCCTGTTTAATATGAGAAGAAATCAGATCTCTGGCATGTATCAGGACAATTGGTTTCATGGTGCATTCATGCCTGTGTCTTCTTCATAATCTACATGTCTGCATGTATCCTTGAATAATCTGTGTAAAAGATATAGTACCACCATAGATTACCTTTATAGGTGTGCATGATAACTCACTTTTACTCCACAAACCTCTTGTATATCCCTGTGACACACAGGTTTAAGCCACTAGTGTTATTTAGATGCCTTTGTGTAATACTGTCCTCTCGGGAGCCATATTTATTTATTTATGCCTAGCCATTGACTGCACTTGGCCTGTTTGTGTTTCCATTGCATGTATCATTTCACTCCATGGAAAGATGCCACGTGAGGAAATTACATAGTTTGCCAGTCAGTCCTCTATGTTCTGGTTTCTTGTGCTACTACAGGGACATTTCCAGTATATTTGTAATAACTCCCAATAACTTGTTGACTAGTGTTTTTGGTGTTCCTTTTCATGTTGACTCTTATACTTAAAACTTGATTTTTTTTTTCCTTTGCTGTAAGTCTCATGACATATATTATTTATAGATGTTGTCAATGGCACAGCAGGTAGCACACTTGCTTTTTGTATTGAAAGCTGTGGGTTTTATTCCTACACCATGTAGATGAATTGCTGACACTGTAGTGCAGCATAGCTGGGGTGCTGCACTTCTGAGTGTATCATTCTTCAGATGAGATCTTAGAATTATGTCCTATCTGCCTCAGTTGGTAGTAGCTCAGGTGGATATAAAAGCTCCCATTGCACCTACTGAACAGAGTAGGAGCCCTTTATTTGTATATAAAAATAATTCTTATTTACAAAATATTTACATATGTACAAATATATAAATATACAAATCTGTTTGCACATATTCATAATTTCCTTTACAAGCATGCTAAATTTTCATCCCTATTAGACCTCCCCTCCTTTTTCCAGAACCACAGTCTGATTTTACTTAATATTGTTGTTAAAATCCATTTACCATTAACATAGTTTCATTTATTCTTTCATTCTCTATAACCCATATAATATAAACCAACATTTTATCTACTTATTTAACATATTCTTTACTTCTATACTTATAATATCCATATTTAATAATATCCATGTTTATTTTATCCACTTTTTATAGCTTCAAAAAATCTTCTTTGCATATTTTTCCCCGTAATTTTTTTACTCTTCTACATTTCAAAAACAAAGATTGCCTAGTTTCTGCTCTGTGACAATGTAAACATATTCTGTCACTTATTTTTAATATGGCAAATTTCATTTTACTATTCATTTATCTATTCATTACTAGTCTCTACAAAAATTGACATTCTACTTTCTGATTATACCATTTGCTTCTTATTTCTTTAGCTTTAATTTTTTCATCTGTTAGATTTTCCCATGATTTTACATAGCAATGTTTTATCATTACATTCTTCAACCACATTTTTCTAACTTTTTCTGTATTATCAATTTTGATTTTCTACAAAAATATATTTTCTTGGTATTATTTTATTTATTCATTTATACACTATTTTTCTCTTTTACTGTTTTATATCCCAGAATTTGTCATGTTGTATTAATATTTGTAGAGTTGTACTACTAATCTTTCATCTTTTTTATTTATTCATGTTAACACATTGTAGAAATTTAATGAAGCAGCATATACCACTGGGTTAATTAACCTTAATCCCCTTCTTCTTTATTTATATATGAAACTCATCTTTTTACTGGATTTAATCTAGACCCCATATAAATGAAATTATATGTAATAATTCCCTTTTGAATGCTGTTGGCAACATAAATAACCTTTCTAAGTATACTATTTTTCCCATTGGTGCTGAATTTATCAAATAAGCATTTTTTCTGAATGTTTTCTCCCATTGAATTCTACTTACATCTTTATTCCCAAATTTTATACCTAACACAGAAATTTCATTAATTGTACAATATTACTACAGCACCTAAACCTTTACGTTACTCTTTATTTAAAGCCATACGTTTCATCTACAGACACCCATTTGTGTAAATTATTACTTCTTTACCCAAATTTTGTTTTTTGAAATTATTATATTAACATCTGCATAAGTTAATAGAACTGGAATCCTTAACTCTGCAAATGTTATATACCCCATCTCCTTCATTTTGTAATTTATTTCACTTACTATCACATTAAAAACTAATGCAAAGAATATACAACTCATTGGATATCCCTGTCTTACATCATTCTTCATATGTACATCTTGGCTTAAACAGCTATTTACAAGTATTTTTACTTTATTATTACTATATGCTGACATACATAATTACCTAACTTTCTCATTTATATTATATGTTTTCAATATTACCCATAAGATTCCATGTCCAGTTGTGTCAGATACCTTATTAAGATTGCCTATCATGATTTTTGCTGCTTCTTTTCTGTTCATAATATCATCCACAGTTTCTCTAACTACCATTAATAATTTTTGAAACCCTTCACCTTTATACTATAGATGCTAACTTCCATAATAGTTTCCATTTTAGTTTCAAATCTCATTTGTATTAGTTTCATAAAGATGTTATAATCATTATTATTCACCACTACTGGTATCAGTTTTTTTTTAATTCTCTTCTATCTTCCTTCTTCCATATGAAATTAAGCGTTCCACTACATAATTCTTTATATATAAAACATTAATTTAACCATATATTCACAATCTTTAAAAAATATTGTTTGCCAATCCATTACATTTCTATACATTTTATACCCTATTCCATCTAGGCCTACAGCCAAATCTATATTTACATGTCCCAAAACCATATCTAATTTGTTTAAAGAAATCTCTTTTTTCAATGCTTAATCTCTTTATCTGTTGACTTTTTTACTTTCCATGTTTTTCACTACCTTTTTTTTCTATAAACATTCCTTGCACATATTGTGCTACACTATTCATAATATTTTTCTCAGTTCTTGCTATTTCTCCTTTTCACGTTTTATTTCTCGCATTACACTACCGTCTTCCTTTACTAATATGTTTAAGTAACTTGATACTTCTCTTTTTCCTTGTAAAACATTTGCTTATATAACAATTCCTATATTTTTCTTGATTTCTTTCATATATCTTTCATATACTTATTTTTCTTTATCAAAGTACTTTCTATCATTATGTTTTAAATCTTCCAATGCATTTGATGTGTTTTTTATATATTTTTCTTTCTTTCTTTATCTCACATTATAGTTATACTGTAAAAAAAATGTTATATTGTTCCTTAAATATCATCCACTATTTAGACCAGTTTTTATAAAATGTTCTTATAGTAATATGATCTTTTCATAACTGTAGTACTATTTGCTTTCCTTCTTCATTCCATGCTTCCCCATTTATCCTTTTTTATTCCTTTGACTATTTTATATATTCCCTGCTTCTTTTACCTCTAGCAATATTGCAATATGATCAGAACATTCTGTTTCAACTACCTCCCTTTCTCCTATAACCAAACCTTCTGATACTATAAAATAATCTATTTCACTTCTAAACATATCCCATTTTGTAAATCCATTAATTTTTGCCCCAAAGTTTTAAATTACCACACCTTATAACTTCTAACAGTTTTCTGATATCATTTAATTTCTTTTTATGCTGCCTCTTAAATCACAGTTAAAATCTTCTGCCATTATAATATTCATATTTATCACTACATAGTCTGCAATCTGGTGAACTAAGATTTCTCTTTCTTAACAGTTAGTATAAGCATATAACGTTATAAATCCATATACTTGTTCCTTCCATTTTAAATCTACAATGGTTAATCTTCCAAATTTTTTGCTAAAATTACAGCTAATATCTTTACTGTATTTCTACAGAATACAGCTGTTCCAGAATGTATCTCATTTCATGAATTCCAAATTATCTTTCCTCCCCATAGTTTCTCTATTTGCAATATTTGTTAATTTGTATAAAAATCTTGTGTCTTCTTATAAAATTACATCTACATCACATGTATTACACCACTGTAAAATCCTTATTCTTTTTACTATATTCTTAATACTATTCACATTTACAGAAAACACTCTACAATTTTCATTTTCCATTAGATTTATGGTTTCATAAGTTCATGGCTAATTATTGGCTAGATTTCTTAACAGATTATTGTAAGCTTAACCAATTTCCTTCCCAAAGCTGAGAATCAAACACTGTATTTTGTGTTTGTGAGTCAAATGCCTTAACATTTTATATGAATCCCCAATCTTTAGCTGTATATATACTTTTTCATCCATTTCTTTTCTTTTTTTGTACTTACCCCTTTAAATTTTCTTTTTCTGTCTCTTATCCTTTCCCAACAGAATTTTGTTTCCTTTTACTGTCTCCTAGCTTATATCTTCTTCGTCACTTATTTCAGAACCTTCTTCTACATCCTCTTTATTTTTTTCTCATCTAATTTTAATTCTTTTAAAATTTCTTCTTTTTGTTTGTTTTCTTCTCTTTTTTTCTTACTGTTATTCTCAGCTTTCAAAACTATCCATAAATGTCCAATTTTGTTACATTTATAACATTTCAATTCACATTTTCACATCATGCCCCATTTCCTCACAAATATAGCAATATAACATCTAATTTTGTCACAATTATGGATCAAATGTCCTTGTTTTCCTCAAAAAATATGTTTTGGGTTGTGTCCAGTATTTTACAGCACCCCTATCCTCCTCCACATTTATCATACTTAGTATATGTATAATTTTTTTTTTCTCTTTCTACTTTTAACACAATCTCCAGGACCAATCCACAAACTCTTTTTGTCATAAAATCTTTCACTGTCCAGTACTTTTTTGCATAGAGATTTCAAATGTCCTTTCAAGGTTTCTCTTTCTTCCTCTGTTCAAAATTGTACATGAATCTTCCTTTTGTTTATTTGTTAAATGCTTTTGTCACATAAAAACTCAATGGGTTGCAGTATTTCTTTTTTTCATATTCTCCAATAAAATGTTCCATTAAAAAATAGTCAACTATAATTCCACAAAATGTCTCTTTGTTAATAAGAATAAATGCTCTTACCTGATGTGCTTTTACACCCTTTACACCCAAAGAAGCTATTAAATTGTCCCACACTTCATACCTGTTCATTTCTTTATCTTCTGTACTTTGAATCCTTACTACATACTTCCAATTTTCATTTTCTTCTGTCTTTTCCACTACTCCACTTTTGCCTTCTTTTACTTTTTCTGCATAAGTTTCCTTGTCCATCTCACCATGATTCTGTGGGATTGTTTCTGCATCTTCCTTTTATATTTTCTCTATAATGACCCCTAGGAAACATCTCCTTAATTTTCTGGCTTGCTCTGCATCACCATTTCTTTAAGTAATTCATCCCGCAACTCTCCCACCTGGAGGGTTGTAATTATACATCCATCATTTTCTGACTCATCTCCCTCACACAGGTGTCTTTGAAACATTTCCTCAGAATTCTGCAAACATTTTCTGATCTCAACATTTTTTTCTCCTTCATTTCTTTCACTGCTCCATCAACTCCTTCTATCTCCATCTACCTCCCTGCATCTCTGGGTCACCTCTGCACCTAGAATGAAAACAAGAAATGCTCCTCCATAATGGTTCCCACTCACAAGAATGATGAGTATGGGATGTTCACATATGCCCTGGACAAGTTTTCTCAAATAGTATAAATATCACCTCAGGTCTCCCCGGACAAGAGGATAGTAGACTAGTAGGACTAACCAGGTTAACAACAGATAGATAGATACATAGATAGACAGAGAGAGACAGATGGATGGTAATCCAGACAGTACTGCATTCAGTGCCTTGCACTTTTATACACCTCATTCACAGCTACTCCATGTATTTGTGCAGCAGCTTTGCACCAAATCGTATTGCTTGTACTGTGCCTTGCTATAATCCTGTCATTCCTCTCACTTGCTATTCCTTCATGGACTGCCCACTTTTAGTTACATCATGTTAATTGTGAAACTCTTCCTCCCTATGACATTTTAAGATGAGGAAAAGCAAACTGTGCATCTGTTTCAGATTATGCTAAGTAGATAGTACTGTGCAGTGCATCCCCCTGAATCCTGCCCTTTGGCTGTTTATTAAGTAAACCCATTGCAGTAGAGTTATTTTTGGCAAATTGGTATAAGAGAAAGAATCCAATACAAAGATCAAGATTCTTATGATGATTCTTTCAAATAATAAGAGAAGGATATCTGAAACAAGGATAGTATAACCTACCCATGGAGCTAGGCCTAGGGTGGTGTTTACTGGCCATTGTTTGGGGGTTGTATGACCTATATAAGCTGCTCAGTCTCAGCCTGAAAAGTTGAGTGGAAACTGTGTGTGTGCTCACCACCCACACGGCAAAGAGTGAGGATATGGCTGTAATGACAATGCAGTTGGAGACAGTTAGTGGGGTGGATTATATGGCCTAGATCCTGCCAGAGGTATATGGGTGTTAGGATGCTTAATTCCCTCTCACTGCTGGGGGAGGAGCTATAGCATAAGCAAAAGCCTGAACAGTACCAGCTAGATATATTTATTCTTATCTTTAAACACATTTCTTGATCAAGGGAATGTCATTCATTCTTTGGAACTATATCTCAGAAAACTCTGTGGCTGATTTGTGGAAACATTCAGAACTCCAGGCTGAGTGCCGTACTGTGCAGTTTTTGAAAGTAAGCAAGAGGATTGCCTCAGTACAACTGCAAACTGCAAAACCGATATCTCTGCTGTTTTTATATATACCTTTAACAGCTATTCTGCTTATTTAACATTTCTGAAGATTGCTGGAGTGGTGCATGATAGGATACCACCTATGGATCCTTTCTTCACTAGAAAGAGGGCATCACTCATATCCCAAATGATGGAGACAGATAAAAGAATATGGTTTTGTGAAACAGCTTGCTTGATTTGAACTTTTATGGTAAATTTGAACTTCTGTGATAATCATGGATTGTCCATAACAGACACTGTAAATGAATAAAAGACTGCCCTTAAAAATACTTAGTACCAGGCCACTTTGAGATAAAACTTGATGATTAACTTTGTAGTTATGTCATTATCACAAGGGTGATATGTCTTAGAGGCCTGGATCAAGAGAAGTTATCATTTCTCTCCTGATCATCACATGGTGATAAGTTGAATCAGACAGCCAAGGCAATGGTTGATTAGACATGAAAAACACAAACATAAACACATATTGACTGTGTCTTGAGCAGGCTACATCTTCAGATTCTACCTCCTGAAGAGCTTCTTTCATACACTAGGAGAAGCTGGGGATACAGAGTCTGAAAATAACTCATTCAGTCCTCAGTAGCTGATGTGGCAGCAGTGAGCCATTGCCAAAAGGTGTTCAGTGTTTGTCATGATGGTAAGCCAAGGGACTACTTATACACACCAATTGTTTGAGAAGTCATCAATGTAAAGAAAGAGATTCCATTGCAGTGCAATGGGGGGGGTCTCCAGATTAGACAGACAGGTAGTGACAAACCTAGAAATCAGCAGCTGTGGTGGTCACCAAAGTGATTGCTTGGGATGTGGAAGATGTTCAGCAAGGCCATGGTGAATGAATTTTAGATGGCTTCAGAAATCGATTGACAGCCATTTTCATGAAATGGGTGGCAAGACATTGTTCCATTTGTTTTCTGTGAGGTTGGAGAAATATTGACCTTAAATGGGGCATTCTTGGGAAATGGAAGGAGTATTTTCAGGAACTGATGGATCAAGCTGATGTGCCCTCCTTTGAAGAAGCAGCTGTTGAGATCAGATCTATTTTTATAGAGCAGGTCACTCTGCCACTTCAACCCTTCCAAGGTTTTAGCGCTACACAAGTGTCATAAAGCTGTCTAGAAATGCTCAAAGCATTAACTATTGTCCAGATATCACATGTAACCTTCCTTTCTCATATTACTTGGAAGTCAAGGACTGTGCCTTGATTATGGCAGACTGGAATCGATGACATGATGGTTAGTTGCAGTTACAGAAGACTCTTTTTTCTTATCCTCCTGGGGAGACCTATGCCAGGGTGTTAGAAAGAAGACACCACCTGACCAACAAAGCTTAGATTCAGGAGGAGTAATATGAACTCCATCTTTGCTGGGGAACTTTAGACTGACATTTTATCCTTGCAATCATATTTGGGGATGTGGGAGTTTTATGGACCAGGAGAAGACATATGATAATGAACCCCAAGAATGTCAGGGGGAGTAGCTATACCAGTACAAGTTCCCAGAGATGTTGATATGAGCAATTCAGCCACTGTAGGTGTATGTATTTAAGATGGAATGTAGCTGTTTTCACTATGTCAAGTTAAATACATTCAGGATGGACAAAGGAAGTCATCAGGGGTACATTTTGTATTTCATCTTGTTGACTTTTATTAACAAATATTAGGACTGTACCTCTGTGTCTTGCAGATAATGCTATCCTCTTTTTCTTAAGGGACAGTGGTCTCTAGTATGCTATGGAGCAGTTCACTGATGTGAAGAAGATGGAATGAAAATCATCTTCAACATATCATAAATTATGGTTCTCTCAGGGGAAAACAGTGGATTGTTCTATGTAGTTGAGATGGAAGAATCTACCCCAAGTAGAAAAGTTTAAATATCTTGTTCAGAAGTAAAGGTAAACATGATTAGGAAAATGAGCAACACCTGCTTTTGATATTATCCTTGAGAAGCTGGCACAGTGAGAACAGTACTACAGGTATTAGACTCTAGTGGTAAATCATAAGGCAAGGATCTCAGTTTACTGTTTATTTTATAGAGTCAATTCATAGATATTCCAAGGTCTCTGAGTCTAATGATCATATTCAACTTATCAGTATCCACTCTCAGGCTACATCTCCTATCTCCAAGAGGGCTATACTGGTCAGTTTGTTCATACCCATCCAGTCATCTAGTTTATGTTTAAAGCAAGATAGATCACACTGCTTAACATGCAGGGAGAGTTTATTCCAAAGGTTTGAGAGGTACCCAGTAATAAATCTGTCCCTCTGTTTTGTTTTATTTATCTCCTGGTGAAGCTCTAGATCTCTGCCTCTAGTATTGGTAGAGATATTGAACTTATGGAGATACTGAATAAAATGATAAGGCTTCCAGCATCTCCTGGTAGCTCAGGGACTTTAGGTCTGTGATCTCTTTAGTTGCGAACCTTTGGGGGTCTTTTTAATTGTTTGATGTCTTTGTTAAGATAAATTCCAACAGAGGAGTGTCTACAAAGTATGATGGGGGGGATGTCCCCCAAAAGTGATGATGCTACACTTTTTACCATTTAGTATGAGTCCATTTTCAATTCCCAAAGAGTTTACTTGGGTAAGTTCATTTGAAATGTTTGGGTGTCATAGGATAACTTAACAATAGCCCACAGTTTGCAATACTCTACAGGTTTTGCTAGCCATATACATTGGCTCTCTGTTTGGATATCTGAGAAGTAAATGCCAAAAAGAGAGGTCACAGCACCAAATCCAGAGGGATGTTGATGGACATGTTCATACTTTCTGACGAGGCACCTGCAACTCACACTGTGTAGGTTCTGTCCTTCAGCTAGTTTGTTATCCATATATGGGTCAAGTTTTAAAGCATTTAGCATCTGTATGTAAGAGTGGTACAGGATATGTACAAGAGTAGTGTGACATTGGTGAGGACTGCGGTGGGAGTGACAGATATGTTTAAGGTGATGGTGGGATTACATCAAGGATCAGCTCTGAGAACTTTCTTATTTGCAGTGGTGATGGATAGGTTGACAGATGAGATTAGACACTAGGCCCCATGGACTATGATGTTTGCAGATGACATTGTGATATGTAGTGAGAGTAGGGACCAGGTTGAGGAGACCCTGGAGAGGTGGAGATATGCTTTAGAGAGTAGAGGAATGAAGGTCAACAGGGCTAAAACAGAATATATGTGTGTAAATGAGAGGGAGGGTAGAGGAATGGTGAGGATGCAGGGAGTAGAGTTGGTAAAGGTGGATGAGTTTAAGTACTTGGGATCAACAGTTTAGAGTAATGGTGAGTGTGGAAGAGAGGTGAAAAAGAGAGTACAGGCAGGGTGGAATGGGTGGAGAAGAGTGTCAGGAGTGATTTGTGACAGATGGGTACCAATGAGAGTGAAAGGGAAGGTCTACAAGAGGATAGTGAAACCAGCTATGTTATATGGATTGCAGACGGTAGCATTGACGAAAAGGCAGAAGTCAGAGCTAGATGTGGCAGAGTTAAAGATGTTAAGATTTGCACTGGGTGTGATGAGGATGGACAGGATTAGGAATCAGTATATTAGAGGGTCAGCTCAGGTTGGACAGTTTGGAGACAAAGCAATAGAGGCGAGATTGCGTTGGTTTGGACATGTGCTGAGGAGGGATGCTGGGTATATTGGGAAAAGGATGCTAAGGATGGAGCTGCCAGGTAACAGGAAAAGAGGAAGGCCTAAGATAAGGTTTATGGATGTGGTGAGAGAGGACATGCAGGAGGTTGGTGTGAAAGAGGATGATGCAGAGGACAGGAAGAAATGGAAACAAATGATCTGCTGTGGCAACCCCTAACGGGAACAGCCGAAAGAAGATGATGATGATGATGATGATGATGATGATGATGATGATGATGAGTTCAGCATGAGGAATGGTGTTAAAAGACTTAGCCAGATCAATATATGCCTTGTGCACTGCATGGCAATCATCTGTAACCTTTTCAGGGAAATTTGCCAGATGAAATAGACAGGATCTTCACTTCACACAAGCAAAAATATTGGGGGTCAAGTCCTGCAATATTCTTAATGCTACAGTTTATGAGGTCAGTTATAATGTGTTTCATGGCTTTGCCAATGAGGTTTGTAAGGCTCATAGGTCTGTAATTACCTTTATGGTGAGGCATCACCACTGTTGTGTGCCTCTCATCAGGGACAAAAACAGTAGCTAAACATAAGTTAAGTAGTTTGAGGAGTACATCTGTAAGGACATGTTTAACACTACTAATTAAGTAACCAGGTATATTGCCCTGTCCCGTGGAGCAATTATTTTTGGTCTTAGGTACTCTCAGTAAATGATCTTTATGGATAATTGGGTGTGTAAGGGATTCAAATATTTTGGAGCTTTGACTAAAAGTTTTAGAGGTGAAACTGGCACTAACTTTGTTTACAAGGATATTGACAATGTCAGTTGGATTAGAATAAGGACCCCAATAAATTTTGAGCAATGTACTATATTGTCTGTTTAGTTTTCTAACATAGCTAAAGAAATCTTTGACTTCAGATGCTAATATTTTTGTAATGCTTCTGATATTATCCTTGAGAAGATGTTTCTTTCTTTTGTTGTAGTTTATTTATCATCGTGGACCACCAGAGTAATTTGTTTTTGAATTTCCTGTGATACTTTGTTTTGGTAGGGACTGTTAGTTTTATGCATTCTTCTAAATGAGAGTATAATTCCTTAGTGAACTTGCTGCTGCATTAAGGTATGGGGAGGTACACCCATAAGCCAATTATGATATTTTGTCACATAGTAGATTGAGGCTGACATATTTGTATTCTTTAAACTCAGTGGGATTACATTTAGGGGTTTAAAGTGGAGGTTCACATGTCTGTGGTCAAACTTCATTGGGGAATCAGATATCAGATGAATAATTCAAGAGGCAGCCATATTTGTATGAATCAGGTAAAGAATACTATGCTTTCTAGTAGATTTATTTACCAGCTGCTAAAGGGGAATTTTGTTTATTAAATTTATGAACGTTGGGGCATTGGCTACATTGGAGATAGAGTTATCTCACTTTATTCCTAAAGTCACCCACAATATGGGAGTTTTAGTTTACAGGGAGATCATTTAGAACACTGAAAAAAAATCTTACATGCTCATAAAGAGGCACAAACAGACAAAAAGGTGCTCTTCAACAAGCTACATATTGATAATTACTCCTATCTATATACTTATTGATAATTGCTGCTATCGAGAGAGATCTGTAGTTAAGAGTTCAGTTTGTAAGCCCTAAGGATCTGCCTAGAGGTAGTATGTTTACTAAAAATATGGAGACTCCACCACAGCTGCCATTAGGTCAGAAAGAATGAAAAGTGCAAAACTGAGATATAAAGAGAGAGAAAGAAAGTACTTTATATTTAAATAAAGTTTTAGTGACTACCCAGAAATGTATGTTTTCCAAATCAAGGACTGCCTCAAGATCAGGCAATTTACTGTCTAGACTTCTGACTTAAAGCAGTCCAGTTTTAGGACTGATGCACTAGTTACATGAAATCTCAATTAACTGTACTCTGCCTAAAAACGGCAGTAGGGAGCAACAAAGTCTTTAGCAAATATGTGAAAGTCTTAAAAATGAGAGGTGCTGGCCATTCTTAGTGAAACAAGCTGGACTATCGAGCACCTCATCCCATGTTGACACATATGGGATCCCCGTGAATGACACCAGCTATTAAACCAATTACTGAAGCCAATTACCCATTCTTTGTACCTATGTATTACTTGAGGTGAAGGAAGAATTACACTCAGGACTGTTGTTTGTCCTGCATTTGTAACATGTCTTAAAATTTCTGACATTTCATTTTGCATCTCCCTCAGGTTTCTGTATATCAAGTCATTCACTCCCACACACACTTCTACCATATCACAGTCATATTTGTCAAGAGTTAAAGTCCTTAGGGCCCTTGTAATTTTTATTGTTTATTACTTTGAAACATTGTATGTCTCTATCCTTACCTATATTCACAAATTTTGGATAGTGATGGAAAGGATGAGACTGCATGTTTCAATGATGGAAATGTAGTTCCTTCACGTGATATCTAGGATCACAATCAGTAACAGAATCAGAAGATCTGTAATATAAAAGGATGCCAGAGTAAAGCTACTTCTCCATATTTAGAGGAGTTCATTGAGATGATCTGAGCACCTAGTATGAATGACTGTGGGCTACCTTCCTTGGGATATGTACCATGCAAGAATGACTGGGAAGTTCCCAGGGTAGATCAAGAACATGCTGGGGAGATTATATTTCTGCCTGAGGACCACTGCACCCCTCGATAGTACAAGTACTTTAGAAACTGAATAAATGGAAAAGACTCTGTCTGGTTGACTTTCAGTTCACAGGCTCATGCCAGAACAACTATCTATGATTGTTATTTATTGTTACTCTACAGGACCAATGCTTCTAGGGGCTATACCAAGAAAACCTGTTGTATGTATCCAAGACTGAGAGCTTTGCTATCAGGCAACTACTCCTGATAGGTGACTCAAAGCTATGCATTCCCAAAATTCTATTATATTTTTACTTTAAGTTGTTTTCACTTATAATAATAATAATAGTTATTATTATTATTGTTATTATTGTTATTGTTATTATTATTATTATTATTATTATTATTATTATTATTGTTGTTGTTATTAGAGCTACAAGGTGTCTACATAATTTTTTAGCACATATGGCTTAGAAATAAAACATGAACTGATTCACAAATGCACTGATGGTCATTTTGAAGATCTCTGGAGTAAGAATCATGGGAGATCTGCCATTCTGTAAATGTCAGCATCATGAACGCAATCACCTTGTTTTCACATTGATCTGAGGTCCTCAGATATGGTGGGTCCTGGAATGTTTTCATATACATCAGTTCTACAGAGAGATCACAGTTCTGCAAGCCATTTTTCAACATGACTATTTCTCTTTTCCCCACAGACCATTGAGCATATATTAGTAAGAAGGGATATGGAGGTTAAGCAATCAACATGGGGCTTGTCCCCTGCAAAAATACTCTAACACAGTCTTCCACGGTCTGGGTTGGTGGGCATGTTTAACAGATTTGTCTCATCCAGTTTTCTGTCGGATGGTAATGGTTTGAGATGCCCTGATAAATATATTAGATATTATAAAGCAAAATTGTACAATGTTTAGTAAGTTAGACAACATATACCATTAACTAGCATTTTCCAAAATCCTATAAAAGGAAGCAAATGCTCTACTTCATTTCCAAATTAGTAAAGTATCACAATAAGAATAATCACCATGGCCTATTACTAGTATAAAGCATATAATCACTATGGTATATTACTAGCATAAAACATATAATCACCATGGCCTATTACTAGTATAAAACATATATTCACCATGGCCTATTACTAGTATAAAACATATATTCACCATGGCCTATTACGAGTATAAAACATATATTCACCATGGCCTATTGCTAGTATAAAACATATATGTTTAAAATATTCAATTCTGGGAAACCCAGTGGTAGTTTAATGAATATTTCTATTACCCATACATACCACCAAACCCTTTATGTCTTTTATGTAGCATGGCTTGGGGTCATATAAGGGTGAATGTCTATTCTGGTTCACTTGTTTTAGTAAAACAGATGGTCCTTTCAGAAAAGTACATTGTCTTGCCTTTCCTTTGGACAATGACTATTTCTTCATTTTCCTGTTTTGATTAAGGCTTATTTTTCATATGATCTGACTTATCATACAGCTCTCTAACAGAAAAAAATGTCTCACAATTTCTACTTGAACATCAAGTTAGCTGATGCTGTTCCTTTTATCAAACATATTATATTCTTGTATTATCTCAATTTGGTGAATATCTGTTCTTTTCATGGCACACTTGTAATAGTTGTAATTTACTTACTTAACAATGAATATAGTACACCAACATCAAGCTAGAATTCATTAAAAAGAACAACACAAAAGTGCTGGTTTCAAGAATACCAAAAAAGTGTTTAGCTGGGTGTAACTCTCCCTGTACCCCAGGTAGTGGAGACATACCTCTCTACTCTCTGATTTTGCCTCTTATATTTTCTATTCTAATTTTGCCTCTTACTTTTGTCTGTCCTTTGTAATTTTTTGCTTTTCATAAATCACTGAGGGTTATAGAGTGTCAGTAATGCCAAACCTTAGAGTTTCATATTTATTATTAAGAAGATGCATGTTGCTACAAAATCTGTTATTCTGTTAACTTTCCAAATCGAATTATAGTAATATAGAAAATGACCCCTGATTGTTTGGCCTTTTTCCCTCCATTATGTTTGGCTTTGTCGCTGATTTTTGATCAAAGAATTTGTGAGCAATGGATGGAGGGTAAATCCCTTATAACCTACAGCTCTAAATATACCATCTCTAGGGATGCACAGCCTTCCTTACTCACACTGCTGAGCAATCTCAGACTTGCCCTAGGAGTCATTAACAGCTAGACTAAGTCTACACTGTTTGGAGTAAACAGACAATACAAGGATAACTCACACCTTCTACCTCTTAATTTTAATTTTCCTACTGATTTTCTTGAAACCTTAAGTACTGAGGGGAATTTATAAAGCTTAATCTTTCTGAATGACTAGAACACATATAAATGTGGTAGGGATGTTGTTGAATACAGATTGTGTACACTTGGTGAAGGCATTAATGAATCTGGTCTTTGGTATATTTAACACGTGATTAAGCAAAAGTCAGTGTTTTCACTTCAGCAGTATGGCATTTGATAAAAGTGTGGCTGATAAAAGCTACATATCATGGCTGTTTTTATAGCTTTTCTTATACTGACCATAAAGGTTTCTACCATGCCATTAATAAGAGGCCATCATGCAGTAACTGTTATTTAATGGATTCTTTGATTATTACAAAAAATGTCTAACATAAGAAGTTTTAAAATGCAGACCACTATCAGCATTAGTAAGCCTAATTTGAAAACTTGTCTAAAATTGTAGTTAAAGCAGAGGGATGAAAGGAATACCTGGCATGGTATGTATTATTAAGTGGACAATGAGAATAAATATTTATGTTCTTCCAGTGTGTTTTGGGCAGTTCTCATGTCTGAAAAGGAACACTGGCATTTTGTACAGTATTAGTCTGGAAAACCAAATAGTTGTGTAAAGGTATTTAATCATGTAATCTATTTGTGGGAGCCGTATTTTTTTCATTAAACTTGGCCTATGTTTTCACTACTCTGAGATAAGCTTAGTATACAGTGTCTGCAGGCTTATTATATAACATTATTGAAATTAGGATCCTTAGCTCTTTAAAAATTTTCTGCATAAACTCTCATTTCATCATTATATTTCTTATACTTTTCACTACTGCAGCATAGGAATCACTTCTATCTTTCTTTTATCTTTTTCTGTGCCATGCACCAGTCAGAAAAAAAAATCATCTGCTAAAACATCATGACATTTCTGTCTCTCTGTTCTGTACAACTCAAAGCTCTTGACACCACACAGCTATCATATTTACATAACTGTAAGCTATCTTATCATGTCTATCCACTTTCTCTGCAATACTCATTGGATGTCCCAGTTTCTGATCGACTATATTATGCCTCACTCTTTCAAACTAAACTCTGAAATGATATAATTGTAGTGACAGTGATCATCTTTCATTCTAAGAGACACTTTCAACTTAGGGTTTGGGTTTGATCAGTAAGTAGTTTAAAATCTTTCACAAATAATCTTACATGAAAATGTTGACAAACCTTCTTCTTCTAAGGATGTCTTTTATTTTTAATACCAGTCAAAGATGCATTGGCATAAATTGCCATTTTCTGTCTGCCATCTTCCTCTGACCTAGATCTTTACAGGACTTACTGAACTTGCATCAAGTTGCAAGAACATTTCACATTTTGTGCTGTCAGACTCCAAAAACATTTCACATTTTGGGCTGTCAAACTCCGACATTTCGCATTTTGGGCTGAAGTATGACTCTATATTATTTGAGAAGAAGCTTTTTTATTTGAGTGATTATTTTCTGATGTACCTCTGTCCATTAAAGAATGATTGACTTTTTCATTACTTCTGTGCAAGGTGCAATAATTCTATGGAAACATTTATGAACAGTGACATTTAATTTGCTATATCTGGAAAACATCTCATTTTTATTGCATTGTGTGGTAGGGGTGCTAAAAACTGTATAAAAACCTGCTGCTACTTTTCTTTAAATAAAGATGCAACAAAAAGATGAGAACTGTAAAAAATGTGTAAAGCCTTTATGTTTTGTGAACTGTAAAAGCTACATAATACCTGTAGTTTTTCCTGTGAAACTGCACAAATTAGCACAGTTTATTTCCTGACTAAAACTATTTCATTTGGTCTGTAACTGTCTGGTTTTCTTCATGGAAGTCACTCAGACTTAAAATTTCTGACCAGAACTGAACGCAAGGTCAGGACTTCTTTATGTAGTCAAGAAAGGGGAAGTCTGTCGAAAAGGCAGTACTAACTGAATATGTTCCAGTGTAGCCTCATTCCAGGACATCTCCCCAGAGACTCTTCAAGTCCTGGGACTCTTCCTTCAAAGATCAGTATAGGTATACACAGCCCAGCAGTACAAGTCAGTCAGTTGGAGTCCATGCTTTACTCTGGATGCATTCTGCAGACATTATGAATGTATGCATGGAACTTAGTTGAGATGGATTAATGAGCTCATGTCTATAGACGTCACCTCTGTGTCTGCAACTGCTAAATGAACTTAAGTCAGAGGTTTGTAGATCCTACTCATCTTCAGACAGTATATCGTAAAAAACAGCAGTTGAGAGTCCCAGGTATTATAAAGACATATATCTGTTCAAAACCTTCATTTTACATTCCTGTGTGCAGCAAAATATCTGCATATTTAATTTTCAAACTGTATTGCCTACATTCTAATAGCTCAATATTCAAATGTCAGAAGCTTGTGGCTGACTACTTATTAATGTATATAAGGGCAGTTTGCAAAATAAAAAATGCTGAACTATAAATGTTGACATGTACATTTAGAACACATTGTCTGTTTATATGTAGCTACAATAAGCTAACAGTACTTTTGAGTCACTTTAAGAAATTTAAGTATTTCAAGCAACTTTGCAATTTTATAACAGCAATATCTGTTCCTATTTTTGAGCCTTTGTTCCACCTTATTGAGCTTTCTTAACCTAAGTGGTTGAGAAGTATACAAATCTCTTAACTGCTGTTGCTGCCACTGCTCGAACACTCTCACTCTTCACATATACAAACACACACACACAAACACACACACACAAACACACACACACACACACACACACATACAAATACATCGAGACACACACACTTCTGCTTTCATGAATGCAAGGATGCATTCACTCACACATGCAGACCAAAACACACACACACTCACACACACAGACATAAACATACACACACTTTTCTATTTTTTTTTTTAATTTTCATTTTTTTATTTTTTATTTTATACTCACTAAAAATCAAAATCACTACTTAGTGAGCATAAAATAATGGCAGCTTAATATATCACTGTGAAGTGATGCCCTTGTTTTTCAGTGGGCATTACCTGTAGATTAACACCATACTGGAGAACCTTTGTTCTCCAATCAGCGTGCCGATGAACAGGTCACTCATTCTCTAATATTGCATAGTGCATACCCTTTGTTTTATGTTCTTGTTGTACAACTATTTTGAATAAAAATTACATTGACTATTTTTCTTTAGGTGAAATATTTATATATCATATTTTGAACATCTGCAAATGTGTCTGACACTTACTATTGCCTCATGTATTTGGAATACTTTGTCACTGACTGACTATATGTAGCATTAATATTGTAATCATCTATCATTTGTTATATTGAAAGCAATGTAATATGCATTAAACCCTTTCAGTGTGTAACATGGTCATTAAAGAAAGAATTAGAAGGAAAGCGTTTAATTTTGAATTGTCAAAGGCTGCCATCTTATCTTTTTCGATTCCATGGGTTTCATGAAATAGTATAAACTCCTTTTATCTCTTGATTTTGTTCTGTATTATTTATTTCTGATAAATTTACATTTGGCTTTACTATGGATTACTTATTTTTCTGTATTTCTAGATTCACACTGCTCAGAAATGCAAGTAGCAATTTCAAAATAATAAACAAAAAAAGACTATTCAAAAAACTCATTCTTTTAAACATAATTTAATGGTTTTCTCCTCTGTTATTTTCCTACAGATTCCGTGAAAGGCAAAATAGAGTACTGTATTGGCACAACTTAAAATAATAATTTTTGTGCAGAAGAAATTATAGTCTTCACAGTGTATGCCTCTTAAAAGAGGCTTCTTTAATTTATACATCTCTCCACACAACAGCCCTTCTATTCATATCAGGAGAAAAGCCCTACCATTCTAAAGACCATTTCACTATTTGAAGTTTGGTCTAGTATTTTACAGACCACTTGTGGCTGTAACCAGTTAGGAGATGTATATAAAGAAATCACATGAATTACTCAGTAGAGCATTAATTATGTGACTTCCTGATTTCTTTATGAGTCACAACTCATGCCTTTTCATCTCTCCAGAAATGCTAATGATCCAGTGGAAAGTTATACCTGAGAATGTCTTTGACTGGAGAAAATATGAAAATTACCTAGTAATAAGCTTTAGTCTGAAAACAAAATACTAAATCAAGGCAGACTTTTTACTTAGAATATTAAATTATTTACTTATGCTGCATAATTATGAAATACATTTTGTAGTGGAATTATCTAATGTGAGTTTATAATTTGGGAAAGTATTATTAAGTTGTTAATTTAAGTTTATAATATAGCACCAGCAGAAATAAGTAGAGAAACACTACTACTGTTGCAAAGAAGTGCAGAAGCTCCATTCTTGCTGCAAAGAAGCTTAGGGACTCTATACCTGCATTTCCTTTAATTTTATTACTTTGCTTGTCCAATTTTAGGCTATGAGACCAAGACTTCACGACAGCAGAGGAAAGGGGTGGCCTAATAGTTAAGGTGTTTGCCTTACAAACACAATGTGCAGGGTTTGAGTATCACAAAGGATAACTGGCAAGACTTAAAATGGCCACGCAAGGGCATTTAGTACTAATCTAATAACCTAAGTCTCTTGTAGCTTTGCCAACCTATCATAGATGAGGTCAGCCACATTTCTGTACTTCCAAAACTTGGATTTATATTTACTGAATATTACTCAAAGCTCTTTTGAGAATATTTATTCTTATACAATAGGCTATCTTGACACTTCAGAGGCTACTGACTTATTAGGTAATTATAAGAAAATTAGCATCTGGAGTTGACAATTTATAGTACACATTAGAAACAGCTAACTCCACATCAGCACTCCCTCCAACACACAAACACACACACACAAGACACACACACACACACACACACACACACACACATATGCAAACGCACAGACGCATGTACATGCACACACACACACACACACACACACACACGCACACACACTCACACACACGTGCACACACACGTGCACACACGCACACACACACACACACACACACACACACACACACACACACACACACACACACACACACACACACACACACACACACAAGCACCGCGTGCGTGGGTGCAGCTTCCCAGTACGATAAAAACATTGCTTGCTTCAAGTAATTTTAGCTTTCTTTATTTTCTAAGCTCATTTTCTTTTTAACGTAGTAGTGGTTAAAAAAGGTCCACAGGCTAGCCCACTTAACCAGTTAACAAATAAAATCATATTTCACACAAGTTCGTCATCACTGATTACTTTTGTTGGTTGCTGGACACAACTAAAATTATTATTTCAGAACTTGCACACAATAGTTTGACTATGAACTCATAGTGATTGATTTACATAATGTTAATTTGTTATGGTGACAGTATAGGAAGCACCTCTCAACCTGTCAGTGCAACTGCATGAAATCTGAACAAAGACAGAAATAATGGGGGGACAAAGGCCCAAAAATAATGACAGATTTTAAATAATGATCCTATAAACATAGAAAGTTGTTAGAATAACTGGTTATGCATTATTATATATTTTCTGATGGATATGGAGTCTGAAATTGAAATGTATGACATTATTTAGCATTATTTAGTGACTTCAATCTGCAATTATTTGCCAGAAAACCACAAATTTTATGACGAATGGAGCAAAAATTTGAGAAAAAAATCTGGACAGTTGAAATTATGTTTTAGTGGCTTCAATCTTCATGTTGGTATGGTATCCCATAATTCCACAGGAATAATTGGGGCTATTTGATCATGTATGCACATTTATGTTAATCAGCATCCCGACTTTTGGTCAGTTGTACTATCTTTCATGGGCTTTGTCGAGATTTTTGATGTTTCCAGGTTGAGAGGTATGCATACATTTGAGTCTCAGACTTTATTTCTTTCAGAAAATTCATGCTAACACAAATCCTGTTATTTAAGCAACTTTGTAATTTTAAAAGAGAATGTTTTAAAAAAAAATCTGTTCCTACTTTTGTGCCTTTTCACCACTTTATTTTAGGCTTTATCCAGATTTCTTAAGCTAAAAGGTCAGGAGGTAAGCTAACCTCTTTTCTGCTGCTGCCAGTGGTCGAAAAATTTCTCTTTCTCTCTCACATGCACACACACATACACACATGCACTTTTGCTTCAGAAAATGCATGCTAACACAAATTCTGTTATTCAAGCAACTTTGCAATTTTATAACGGCAATATCTGTTCTTATTTTTGAGCCTTTGTTCCCCCTTTATTGTGACTTCTTATGGTAAGTGGTTGAGAAGTATACAGATCTCTTAACGGCTGCTGCTGCCACTGATCAATCGCTCTCACTCTTCACATATACACACACACACACACACACACACACACACACACACACACACTCATACACACTCTTCTTCCTTTTTAATGTTTCATTTACTTTTATACAAGCACTGTTTAGCGAGTGTAAAATAATGGCTCAATTGTTCTCACTCTCACTTTCATGCACACATATTCACACACACACACACACACACACACACACACACACACACACACATAAACACACAGACACTTTTCTATTTTTTTCTTTTCTTTTTTTTTTTATTTTACACTCACTAAACATCAAAGTCACTACTTAGCGAGAATAAGATAATGGCAGCTTAATATGTCACTGTGAAGTGATGGACTTGTTTTTCACTGGGCATTACCTGTAGATTAACAACCTGCTGGAGAACCTTTGTTCTCCAGTCAGTGTGCTGATAAACAGGTCACTCATTCTCTATATTGCATAGTGCATACCCTTTGTTTTCTGTTCTTGTTGTACAACTATTTTGAATAATAAAATTACACTGAACATTTTCTTTGGGTGAAATATTTATATATCTTATTTTGTACATCTGCAAATGTGTCTGACACTTGCTATTGCCTCATGTATTTGGAATACTTTGTCGTTGACTATATGTAGCATTAATATTGTAATCCTCCATCATTTGTTATATTGAAAGCAATGTAATATACATTAAACCCTTTCAGTGTGTAATATGGATATTAAAGACAGAATATGAAGGAAAACTTTTAATTTTGAATTGTCGAAGGCTGCCATCTTATCTTTTTCTATTCCATGCCTTTCATGAAATAGTATAAACTCCTTTTATCACTTGATTTTGTTCTGTATTATTTATTTCTGATAAATTTACATTTGGCTTTACTATGGATTACTTATTTTTCTGTATCTCTAGATTCACACTGCTCAGAAATGCAAGTAGCAATTTCAAAATAATAAACAAAAAATGACTTTTCAAAAAACTCATTCTTTTAAACATAATTTAATAGTTTTCTCCTCTGTTATTTTCCTACATATTTCATGAAAGACAAAATAGAGCACTGTATTGGCACAACTTAAAATAATAATTTTTGTGCAGAAGAAATTATAGTCTTCACGGCGTATGCCTCTTAAAAGAGGCTTCTTTAATTTATACATCTCTCCACACAGCAACCCTTCTATTCATATCAGGAGAAAAGCCCTAGGATTCTTAAGACCATTTCACTATTTGAAATTTGGTCTAGTATTTTACAGACCACTTGTGGCTGTAACCAGTTAGGAGCTGTACATAAAGCAATCACATGAATTACTCAGTAGGGCATTAATTATGTGACTTCCTGATTTCTTCATGAGTCACAACTCATGCTTTATCATCTCTCCAGAAATGCTAATGATTCAGTGGAAAGTTATACCTGAGAATGTCTTTGACTGGAGAAAATATGAAAATTACCTATTATACCATGACCCTCCATTAATATTCCAAAACATGCACGCTAATTGGCCAGCGTGCACGTTGTAAATCGACTTATACTAATGGAAAAAGGTCCGGTCGCCCGGGACTTTTCCATTAGTATAAGTCTCTTAAACACTGTCTTGCTATGTTAAAGAGTTTAACATAGCGACACAGGTTTAAAAAAAGCAACGGAGATCTCCGTTGCTTATTTTAAAGCTGTCTCGCTATGTTAAACCCATTTAACATAACGAGACAGGTTTAAAATAAAAAAGCAATGGAGAAAGCAAGATCTCCATTGCTTTTTACTGTTTCGCTATGTTAAATGAGTTTAACATAGCGAGACAGCTTTAAAATAAGCAACGGACATCTTTCTCCATTGCTTTTGGCCACAGCTCTGATGTACTGCATAGGCATGTGCAGTACATCAAAACTGCCGCGGATACCAGACAGCTGGGAAGGGCAGCAAAGAGGCATTATACAATGCCATTATTTAAGAAAAGTAATTATTTATTTTCTTAAATAATGTCATAGTATAATAGCAATAACCCACTTTTGGGTGTGGGTAATGCGGGATTTACCCACGGTTGGCGTGGTTTGGTCCCGAGGGCGAATGCTATAGTAATAACCTTTAGTCTGAAAAGAAAATACTAAATCAAGGCAGACTTTTTACTTAAAATATTAAATTATTAACTTATGCTGCATAATTATGAAATAACTTTTGTAGTGGGATTATCTAATGTGAGATTATAATTTGGGAAAGTATTATTAAGTTGTTATTTTAAGTTTATAATATAGCACCAGCAGAAATAAGTAGAAAAGCACTACTATTGTTGCAAAGAAGTGCAGAAGCTCCATTCTTGCTGCAAAGACGCATAGGGTCTCTATACCTGCATTTTCTTTAATTTTAATACTTTGCTTGTCCAATTTTAGTCTATGAGACTAAGACTTAATAAAACTGGAGAAAAGGGGTGGCCTAATGTTTAAGGTGTTTGTTTTGCAAACACAAGGTGCAGGGTTTGAGTCTCACAAGGGATAATTGGCTATGCTTAAAATGGCTCACAAAGGCAGTTAGCTTAATACTAATCTATGAACCTAAGACTCTTGTAGCTTTGTCAACCTGTTAAAAATTAACAATGGGGCCAGCCACATTTCTGTACTCCCCAAACTTGAATTTATATTTACTGAATATTACTCAAAGCTGTTTTGAGAATATTTATTATTATACAATAGGCTATCTTGACACTCCAGAGGCTACTGACTTATTAGGTAATTATAAGAAAATTAGCATGTGGTATTGACAATTTATAGTACATGTTAGAAACAGCTAACTGCACATCAGCACTCCCTCCAGCACAGACACACACACACACACACACACACACACACACACACACACACACACACACACAAGACACGCACACACACACGCAAATGCACAGACACATGCACATGCACACGCGCACACACACACACACACACACACACACACACACACACACACACACACACACACACACACACACACACACACACACACACACACACACACACACACAAGCACCACGTGCGTGGGTGCAGCTGCCCAATACGATAAAAACATTGCTTGCTTCAAGTAATTTTAGCTTTCTTTATTTTCTAAGCTCATTTTCTTTTTAACGTAGTAGTGGTTAAAAAAGGTCCACAGGCTAGCCCACTTAACCAGTTAACAAATAAAATCATATTTCACACAAGTTCGTCATCACTGATTACTTTTGTTGGTTGCTGGACACAACTAAAATTATTATTTCAGAACTTGCACACAATAGTTTGACTATGAACTCATAGTGATTGATTTACATAACGTTCATTTGTTATGGTGACAGTATAGGAAGCACCTCTCAACCTGTCAGTGCAACTGCATGAAATCTGAACAAAGACAGAAATAATGGGGGGACAAAGGCCCAAAAATAATGACAGATTTTAAATAATGATCCTTTAAACATAGAAAGTTGTTAGAATAACTGGTTACACATTATTATATATTTTCTGATGGATACGGAGTCTGAAATTGAAATGTATGACATTATTTAGCATTATTTAGTGACTTCAATCCCCAGTGATTTGCCAGAAAACCACAAATTTTATGACAAATGGTCCAAAAATTTAAGGAAAAAATCTGGACAGTTGAAATGATGTTTTAGTGGCTTCAATCTTTATGTTGGTACAGTATCCCATAATTCCACTGGAATAAGTGGGGCTATTTGATCATGTATGCAAATTTATATTAATCAGCATCCCGACTTTTTGTCAGTTGTACATACTTTTCATGGGCTTTGTCGAGATTTTTGATGTTTCCAGGTTGAGAGGTATGCATACATTTGAGTCTCAGACTTTATTTCTTTCAGAAAATTCATGCTAACACAAATCCTGTTATTTAAGAAACTCTGTAATTTTAAAAGAGAATTTAAAAAAAAAATCTGTTCCTACTTTTGTGCCTCCCCCCCCCCTTTATTTTAGGCTTTATCCAGATTTCTTAAGCTAAAAGGTCAGGAGGTAAGCTAACCTCTTTTCTGCTGCTGAGTGGTCGAACAATTTCTCTCTCTCTCTCACATACACACACACACATACACACATGCACTTTTGCTTCAGAAAATGCATGCTAACACAATTCCTATTATTCAAGCAACTTTGCAATTTTATAACAGCAATATCTGTTCCTGTTTTTGAGTCTTTGTCCCCCCTTTATTGTGATTTCTTATAGCAAGAGGTTGAGAAGTAATTGCTGCTGCTGCCACTGCTCGATTGCTCTCACTCTTCACATACACACATACACACACACACACACACAGACACACACACACACACACACACACACACACACACACACACACACAAGCACCACGTGCATGGGTGCAGCTGCCCAGTACGATAAAAACATTGCTTGCTTCAAGTGATTTTATCCAATAACCAATGCTAGGTGCTGATGTAGCTCCTCCAAGGCACACACAAATGAAGCAAAAACAGAAGAAACCTGGAAGAACACCGCTGGATGCCTCAAATAGTAAAGTAAAAACTTTTCATAAAAACTTGTGCAAAACAGATAAGCGCTTTCGGGTTACTAGCCCTTCATCAGATAAAAAACAGACATCAAAACTCACAATTTAAACATGCCTTCTTCCAATCAGCATCTAATAAAATACTACTATTTTTCAAGGTGGGTTTCACTGGGATGACATCATTAAGACCCAGCCCCCTATGGGCCATGAGCTGTATAATCCATCTAGACTCAATTAATTCAGTTAATTGTTTGATGTCTCCACCCCTTCTCCCCAAGCTAACATTAACTATAGCCCTAAAGCTAAAACTGTGTGTGGGATTATCTTGAATATGTCTAAAGAGGGCATTATGCTGATCACTGTTCCTAATTGCAGATATATGCTGTAGGATCCTGACTTTGAACATATTGTTGGTTTTGCCCACATAAAAACATGGGCAAGAACCACAATTGGCCAAATAAACAATATCTTTTGTTCTACATGTAGCCCTAGCTTTTAAAGAAAAAGTTCTGCCTAAGACTGGATGCAGAAAAGTGGTATCCTTATTAATATAGACACAGGCCTTACAAGTGCCACATGGTACAGTGCCTGCCTGGGACTTAAAACTCAATTTTTTAGAATGATGTTCTCCACACATCAGATCCTTTAAACTTTTGTTCTTCCTATATGCAATACAAGGGCTGGATCCTACTATATCCCTAATCCTATCGTCACTTACTAGAACGTTCCAGTTCTTTTTAACTATCTCTCCTATATCCTTAATGTTACTGCTGTATGTGAACATAACTTTGTGTTTAAAAACGTTGGTGTCATTTTTGGGAGTGACAAAATGTTCATCTATGGAACGATGCAGCCAAGGTCTATACACATGTTTCCTCTTATGTTTACTACCTTCAAAAACCTTATTTACCATATCACCCCTATAACCTCTTTCTTTAAAGTAACCTCTCAGTTTACCCATTTCCCCTTCAAAACAAGAATCCTCAGTACATACTCTTGAGATCCTGCCTAGTTGTCCTTCCACAATGTTGGGGAACGTGTAACGTGGATGCATGCTATCAAATGAAAGGAGAGTGTTTTTCCAACACTCTTTCCTATAAATATCAGTAGAAAAACCTGTGTCAGTTTGTTCTATGGTAACATCCAGAAAATCTAACTGAGTGTAGGAGGTACTTTTAGTGAATCTGAAAAACATGGTAGTAGAATGTAGGAAAGATATAAACTCGTCCAACCGAGCTGGCTCCCCCTCCCACAAAATAAACATGTCATCCACAAACCTCTTATATAGCTTAATGGACGGTAACCAAGTTGTGTTGTTGAGAATGTATTGGTTTTCCCAAAAGGAAAGCACCAAATTAGCATATGTAATGGCACAGGGTGTGCCCATGGCTACATCCTGTGCCTGTCTATAAAATTGTTGTAAACCCAAAAAAAATTGTTCTCAAGTACCATAGTAAGCATAGTCTTGACAAGATCAACCTGTGAATCACTAGCTCCTCTATCCTTCAATAAACAGCCAACTGCTGAAACACCATACTGATTATTTATGACCGTGAATAGGCTCTGTACATCCAGAGTTACCATTAAATAAAGAACCCTGGGTGTATGTCTATCTATCTCCCCCAAAGCCTTTAGAAAATCTCCAGTGTCCCTTAGAACATTACTCATACTATCCACATACGGTCTTAATACTGTTTCTAGCCATATTGAAATGTTCTCGGTCACCCATTTTCGGCCCGATACTATGGGGCGTAGAGGTGGTTCTAACAAGGATTTGTGTATTTTTGGTAACCCTTTGAAAAGAGGCGTTACCACCCCTTCAACCTTAAGAAACCTATACAATCCTTCATCTATCACCATATCATGCAGTAAAAGCTCTAAACTATTATGAACTTTATCAACCAGATTTTTAACCATAACCGGATTAATAGGAACATATGTGGAAACATCTGATAACAACTCTGCTATCCTACTTTGATAGTAACTGGTATCCAGAACCACCACTGCGCCCCCTTTATCAGCCATTTTTATTGTAATATCATTATTGTCAATTAATCCCTGTAATGCTATCCTCTGTTCTACAGTCAAATTATAGTACTTATTATTGTGTCCCTTTTGAAAATACTCCAAAAGGTCCCGCTCACAAGCATTAATAAATAAATTCATAGAAGGAGTAAAAGGGGGCATATAGCTGCTAGGCTGTCTCAACGTTGAATCATTAGTATTGATTGCACCAAACAAATTACGTAGGGCTAAACCCCTGCAATAAACCATAAGGTCCATCACGATCTCGTGATAAACACTATCCCTGCTAGGGACAAATGACAGGCCCTTATTCAGCACATACAGCTCATCTGTAGTCAAACAATAAGTAGATAAATTAAAAACAATATTAGCATTAACATACTGAGTCAGTCCACAATCCTTCTTTTCTTTTGTGGGTCCCTGCCTTCGCTCAATGAGCGTTTCCAGGACCCCTTCTTCTTCACAGGGACAGGCAACACATTCAGAAAATGCCGTTCTGCTGATGAATTTTTCGGTTTAGCCCCCAAACGACTGCTGTCCTCTGGTAATACTACTCCAGGCGCCGACAGTTTGTTCATGGAAATCACAGAGACATCATTAGACGACTCTGCTGAACATTCAAATGTTCCTGTGGGTTTTTCTATTACTTTAACCATGGTGGTAGAAATTGCAGAGCCTGGAGTAACGTACGATGAACCCGGACCTGGAATGGCCTCCAATAAACGCGTGACGTCAGCAGCGTCTCGTGCTTCGGCTCGTAGCTCACCAGTGCATGTTGCAAAACCACTAGTATTGTTAGATGCTGGTTCCTGCCCACAAAACTGTATGTTTGAGGGTGTAATGCAGCTAGATTTAGATACTAACTTAGATGAATAATTCGGTGTAGTATGGCCCTGCGCCGTCGGAGCAAACCTAGATCTAGGCCAAACAAAGATGTTACCTTTAGAGAAATCTTCGTGATCTCTCCTAAGTTTGCTTATCTCTAATGTCTGTAACTTGGCATCATTCTCTGAAAGAGATTTATACACCCCTTCCAAACGCTCCTTATAGGTAGCACCTATAAAATCACTACTCAGTTTATCCTGTAAGTTCTCTGTCTCCTGTTTGAGCGCTGTTATTTCTGGTGCAAAAAATCCATTTAACAGTTCCATATATTGAAAACTTGTCTTAATGTTTATGAGCTGCCATTTAGCCAGTAATTCTGGGTATCATTCCCCTTGTGTCTGCATGCACAGCACCCTCATGCCCCTGAGAACAATACCATACTGCAAACATGCTTCTAGATGATAGGTTTGCCATTGAAGGTGCTGAAATCTCCCCATTTTATAATTAAAATCCCTCAAGATTTCATCAAAATTCTTATCCACCAGAACAGGAGAAGAGGTACTTAGACCATGGTCTTTCAAAGTCATAAACCCCAAGTTTAACAAGGGGTTCTTAGCATGTATAAAGTTATTATAAGTCTTGCCTTGGTTAGCCTCAGACATAGAGGTCCCTCCTTTGTTTCCAGAAGAAGATTCTCTAGTTGCTTCCATAACGGTTCAAAACCAATAAGCACAAAAAAGTAGATAAATCCAATAACCAATGCTAGGTGCTGATGTAGTTCCTCCAAGGCACACACAAATGAAGCAAAAACAGAAGAAACCTGGAAGAACACCGCTGGATGCCTCAAATAGTAAAGTAAAAACTTTTAATAAAAACTTGTGCAAAACAGATAAGCGCTTTCGGGTTAGTAGCCCCTCATCAGATAAAAAACAGACATCAAAACTCACAATTTAAACATGCCTTCTTCCAATCAGCATCTAATAAAATACCCGCCTATTTTTCAAGGTGGGTTTCACTGGGATGACATCATTAAGACCCAGCCCCCTATGGGCCATGAGCTATATAATCCATCTAGACTCAATTAATTCAGTTAATTGTTTGATGTCTCCACCCCTTCTCCCCAAGCTAACATTAACTATAGCCCTAAAGCTAAAACTGTGTGTGGGATTATCTTGAATATGTCTAAAGAGGGCATTATGCTGATCACTGTTCCTAATTGCAGATATATGCTGTAGGATCCTGACTTTGAACATATTGTTGGTTTTGCCCACATAAAAACATGGGCAAGAACCACAATTGGCCAAATAAACAATATCTTTTGTTCTACATGTAGCCCTAGCTTTTAAAGAAAAGCTTTAGTAAGTGATGATAGGATTAGGGATATAGTAGGATCCAGCCCTTGTATTGCATATAGGAAGAACAAAAGTTTAAAGGATCTGCTGTGTGGAGAACATCATTCTAAAAAATTGAGTTTTAAGTCCCAGGCAGGCACTGTACCATGTGGCACTTGTAAGGCCTGTGTCTATATTAATAAGGATACCACTTTTCTGCATCCAGTCTTAGGCAGAACTTTTTCTTTAAAAGCTAGGGCTACATGTAGGAGACGAAAGCGCTTAATCAAACTGTTCTATGGTATGGTTTTTTGGTTTGTGCCTTTTTTCGTATGTGTCGAGTTGGTGGAATAAAGTCTTTGAAACATCCGAGTTGCCTGCCTGTCTCTACACTACAAGGATACCCTTCATTGTGCCGGAGAATTTTTTCTATCTTTTTTTTCTATCTTATTTTGTACATCTGCAAATGTGTCTGACGCTATTGCCTCATTTATTTGGAATACTTTGTTGCTGACTATATGTAGCATTAATATTGTCATCCTCCATCATCTGTTATATTGAAAGCAATGTAATATACATTAAACCCTTTCACTGTGTAATATGGTTTTTAAGACAGAATATGAAGGAAAACGTTTAATTTTGAATTGTGGAAGGCTACCATCTTATCTTTTTCTATTCCATGCCTTTCATGAAATAGTATAAACTCCTTTTATCGCTTGATTTTGTTCTGTATTATTTATTTCTGATAAATTTACATTTGGCTTTACTATGGATTACTTATTTTTCTGTATCTCTAGATTCACACTGCTCAGAAATGCAAGTAGCAATTTCAAAATAATAAACAAAAAAAGACTTTTCAAAAAACTCATTCTTTTAAACATAATTTAATAGTTTTCTCCTCTGTTATTTCCCTACAGATTTCATGAAAAACAAAATAGAGCACTGTATTGGCACAACTTAAAATAATAATTTTTGTGGAGAAGAAATTATAGGGCAGGATTCATGAAGCCTCCGTGTTTTTAAGGAGTTAATGGGGGATTTTTTCAGCATGCTCTGAAAAATTAAAAAAACCTTTATGTTTTGTGAACTGTAAAAGCTATATAATACCTGTAGTTTTTCCTGTGAAACTGCACAAATTAGCACAGTTTATTTCCTGACTAAAACTATTTCATTTGGTCTGTAACTGTCTGGTTTTCTTCATGGAAGTCACTCAGACTTAAAATTTCTGACCAGAACTGAACGCAAGGTCAGGACTTCTTTACGTAGTCAAGAAATGGGAAGTCTGTCGAAAAGGCAGTACTAACTGAATATGTTCCAGTGTAGCCTCATTCCAGGACATCTCCCCAGAGACTCTTCAAATCCTGGGACTCTTCCTTCAAAGATCAGTATAGGTATACACAGCCCAGCAGTACAAGTCAGTCAGTTGGAGTCCATGCTTTACTCTGGATGCATTCTGCAGACATTATGAATGTATGCATGGAACTTAGTTGAGATGGATTAATGAGCTCATGTCTATAGACGTCACCTCTGTGTCTGCAACTGCTAAATGAACTTAAGTCAGAGGTTTGTAGATCCTACTCATCTTCAGACAGTATATCGTAAAAAACAGCAGTTGAGAGTCCCAGGTATTATAAAGACATATATCTGTTCAAAACCTTCATTTTACATTCCTGTGTGCAGCAAAATATCTGCATATTTAATTTTCAAACTGTATTGCCTACATTCTAATAGCTCAATATTCAAATGTCAGAAGCTTGTGGCTGACTACTTATTAATGTATATAAGGGCAGTTTGCAAAATAAAAAATGCTGAACTATAAATGTTGACATGTACATTTAGAACACATTGTCTGTTTATATGTAGCTACAATAAGCTAACAGTACTTTTGAGTCACTTTAAGAAATTTAAGTATTTCAAGCAACTTTGCAATTTTATAACAGCAATATCTGTTCCTATTTTTGAGCCTTTGTTCCACCTTATTGAGCTTTCTTAACCTAAGTGGTTGAGAAGTATACAAATCTCTTAACTGCTGTTGCTGCCACTGCTCGAACACTCTCACTCTTCACATATACAAACACACACACACAAACACACACACACAAACACACACACACACACACACACACATACAAATACATCCAGACACACACACTTCTGCTTTCATGAATGCAAGGATGCATTCACTCACACATGCAGACCAAAACACACACACACTCACACACACAGACATAAACATACACACACTTTTCTATTTTTTTTTTTTAATTTTCATTTTTTTTATTTTTTTATTTTATACTCACTAAAAATCAAAATCACTACTTAGTGAGCATAAAATAATGGCAGCTTAATATATCACTGTGAAGTGATGCCCTTGTTTTTCAGTGGGCATTACCTGTAGATTAACACCATACTGGAGAACCTTTGTTCTCCAATCAGCGTGCCGATGAACAGGTCACTCATTCTCTAATATTGCATAGTGCATACCCTTTGTTTTATGTTCTTGTTGTACAACTATTTTGAATAAAAAATTACATTGACTATTTTTCTTTAGGTGAAATATTTATATATCATATTTTGAACATCTGCAAATGTGTCTGACACTTACTATTGCCTCATGTATTTGGAATACTTTGTCACTGACTGACTATATGTAGCATTAATATTGTAATCATCTATCATTTGTTATATTGAAAGCAATGTAATATGCATTAAACCCTTTCAGTGTGTAACATGGTCATTAAAGAAAGAATTAGAAGGAAAGCGTTTAATTTTGAATTGTCAAAGGCTGCCATCTTATCTTTTTCGATTCCATGGGTTTCATGAAATAGTATAAACTCCTTTTATCTCTTGATTTTGTTCTGTATTATTTATTTCTGATAAATTTACATTTGGCTTTACTATGGATTACTTATTTTTCTGTATTTCTAGATTCACACTGCTCAGAAATGCAAGTAGCAATTTCAAAATAATAAACAAAAAAAGACTATTCAAAAAACTCATTCTTTTAAACATAATTTAATGGTTTTCTCCTCTGTTATTTTCCTACAGATTCCGTGAAAGGCAAAATAGAGTACTGTATTGGCACAACTTAAAATAATAATTTTTGTGCAGAAGAAATTATAGTCTTCACAGTGTATGCCTCTTAAAAGAGGCTTCTTTAATTTATACATCTCTCCACACAGCAACCCTTCTATTCATATCAGGAGAAAATCCCTACCATTCTAAAGACCATTTCACTATTTGAAATTTGGTCTAGTATTTTACAGACCACTTGTGGCTGTAACCAGTTAGGAGATGTATATAAAGCAATCACATGAATTACTCAGTAGGGCATTAATTATGTTACTTCCTGATTTCTTTATGAGTCACAACTCATGCCTTTTCATTTCTCCAGAAATGCTAATGATCCAGTGGAAAGTTATACCTGAGAATGTCTTTGACTGGAGAAAATATGAAAATTACCTAGTAATAAGCTTTAGTCTGAAAACCAAATACTAAATCAAGGCAGACTTTTTACTTAAAACATTAAATTATTAACTTATGCTGCATTATTATGAAATAACTTTTGTAGTGGAATTATC
>NC_056746.1:1557070817-1557078317 GCF_019279795.1 Protopterus annectens | reverse complement strand
ACTTCTGCTTTCATGAACGCAAGGATGCATTCACTCACACATGCAGACGGAAACACACGTGCGCACACACATACACACACACACACACACACACACACACACACACACACACACACACACACACACACGCATCTTTCTATTTTTTTTTAATTTTCTTTTTTTATTATTTTATACTCACTAAACATCCAAATCACTACTTAGTGAGCATAAAATAATGGCAACTTAATATATCACTGTGAAGTGATGCCCTTGTTTTTCAGTGGGCATTACCTGTAGATTAACACCCTGCTGGATAACCTTTGTTCTCCAATCAGCGTGCCGATGAACAGGTCACTCATTCTCTAATATTGCATAGTGCATACCCTTTGTTTTCTGTTCTTGTACAACTATTTTGAATAAAAAAATTACACTGAATATTTTTCTTTGGGTGAAATATTTATATATCTTATTTTGTACATCTGCAAATGTGTCTGATACTTGCTATTGCCTCATGTATTTGGAATATTTTGTCGCTGACTATATGTAGCATTAATATTGTAATCCTCCATCATTTATTATATTGAAAGCAATGTAACATACATTAAACCCTTTCAGTGTGTAATATGGTTATTAAAGACAGAATTTGAAGGAAAACTTTTAATTTTGAATTGTAGTGGGCTGCCATCTTATCTTTTTCTATTCCATGCCTTTCATGAAATAGTATAAACTCCTTTTATCACTTGATTTTGTTCTGTATTATTTATTTTTGATAAATTTACATTTAGCTTTACTATGGATTACTTATTTTTTTGTATCTCTAGATTCACACTGCTCAGAAATGCAAGTAGCAATTTCAAAATAATAAAGAAAATAATACTATTCAAAAAACTCATTCTTTTCAACATAATTTAATGGTTTTCTTCTCTGTTATTTTCCTGCAGATTTCATGAAAGACAAAATATTGCACTGTATTGGCACAACTTAAAATAATATTTTTTGTGCAGAAGACATTCCCCCGAATTCAATAATCCTCCATGCAGGACAACTCTAGTCCTGCACGGAAGTGCCAGTCTAAGAGGAGGATGGCAGCGCACCATGCATATTAAGGAAGGTGTGCTGCCTGAACACCTAATGCTGCACAGAGCGTGGACGAGTGCAGGGGTCATGGCTGAGAGCAGAGTTCTCAGAATAAACATGCCCCTGTAAAGTAGAACAGCAGAATGTGTACATAAAATATTGAGACCGCACATAAATGTCCACATATCCCCACCAACAGTCCCCATGTGTTCAACAGCAACAGTACACTGAAAAATAACATGAAGAAACTCTTGTAGTTATGTATTTAAAACTCCAAGTACAGCTAACCGTAGGTGCGCAGGTCTGCCCATCACTTAGCTACGGGTAAAGCAGCATGAAAGGCTGAAGAGGATAACAAGGAAGGTATAGCAAATGAAGCAGCACAGCAATAGCGTAGTGGTCAGAGCATCCGCCTAAGGAGAAGGCATTCCCGGCTCGAGTCCCACTGCAGCACATACCATTTTCCATGTGTAATCTGTATACTAACAATTATGTACATTTTTTTGCTGTAGAACCTACCAAATAACAATTAAATGTGAACTGGAGTACTGCATGAAATGCACATGTGAAGAGTCAGTATCAGAATGAATAAGTCAGCAATAAGCAGGTGTAAGCACAGATAAGTAGAAGTAAGCAAATGTAAGCAATAGTAAGCGTGTGCAAGTTCATATGGGCGGGGTGAAGCACCGCCGACACAGACCAAGCAAAGGAAATGCTAAATGCGTGTAACACACTGTGACCAGAAGTCAGCAGTGCTAACCTCTGCGCAAACCCACTCACAACCACTTGTAAGTGCCTTAGACACACAGTATCAAATGGCCGGTGTCACGCGTGGGTCTGTGTATACTAATGGAGTCAGTCGAAGGTATCATAAAGCATACGTGGCACACAAGGTTGGCTGGTATGCACACGAAACACAGTACCCAACAATACCAGTCAACATTACCGGATATGTAGCTAAAGAATTAGAGGTATATGTGTTCATATGAATACCCATAACTATATAGATATATACCTCCCCTCTCTCTAGTACAAATGTATACATACATAGATAGATATATAAATAAATATCCACAAATACAGATATACATATGCAGACACCCATATATCCACATGTGGTTTTATATATATATATATATATATATATATATATATCAATATGTACATATATATATATATATATATATACATATATATATATATATATATATATATATATATATATATATATATATATATATATATATAGATATATATTTATATATATAGACCAAAGAAAAATGAGCTTAAGGAAATTCTCAGCCAAACAAAACGTAAAATAATAAAATAAGGTTTAATATTTTATGTTTTGTTTGGCTGAGAGTTTCCTTAAGCCAATATTAAACCTTATTTTATTATTTTACGTTTTGTTTGGCTAAGAGTTTCCTTAAGCTCATTTTTCTTTGGTTAAACTATAGTTTGTGTTTTGTGCATTTTGGGACTACTATATATATATATATATATATATATATATATATATATATATATATATATATACATACATATATATATATATATATATATATACATATATATACACATATATATATATATATATATATATATATATATATATATATATAGATATATATATATATATATATACATACATATATATATATATATATATATATATATATATATATATATATATATGTGTGTGTGTGTGTGTGTGTGTGTGTGCATATACACAGATATTTAGGCTCTCATGTTTGTAAACTTTATCATTGTTTGTAAGTTCCATGTGGAATGTTGGCAGAATGCTAATGTTATTCCATTTGAGCTTGTATTAAGTCTAGAGCTATACTTACGTGAGCATTACTGTAGGAAACTGAAATAAGTGAACCTTAGAACATTACAGTGTGGAAACACATTTCTAGTGTATAGTTACATACACTGTAAATAATTCATGCGGCACTGGTGATAAGCTGAATAATAAAGTGAAGCAACTGTTAGATAATTTTCATATAACTGTATGTGGTGGTTAAAAGACCTTGTTTATGAAAGTATAACTTCTGTCATGCAAGGTTTATGTCTAATTCTGTTTAAGTGCAACTGTTTTACTGCTAAGTACATATTCATATAAGGATTGTTGGTCAATTATTGTAATAACAGGCAAAACCTCTCAACTGCTCTAATCATTGTACTAGTTTTTAAGTATAGAAAACAGTGTCCTCATTCCTTATCTGCTCTATCCTGACCCTCTTTGCTATGAAACTGTAGTTTTATATGCTTATTTTCTCTTTTTTTTCTTTTGCAGTTACTCTACCTACCAGCTACTTAGAGTTATACTGCAACAGTGTGTTGATTCCTGTTCTCTGGGCTTATCTGCAAGCTGCCTCTCAGTTAAACTGGATACTTTAAAAGTTTATCTTCTGGTGTCTTACAAGCACCCTGTGTAGGTTTACATTTAAATATCTTTGTATTCCCGACACTTTGTACAATACCATTCTGAGACTTGCACTCTACGACCTGCACCCCCAATGCATTTTCCTTGCAGGACTTTAAATCTTTATTTCTACTTGGGTAATCTTGGGTTTCTGCTGACTTACTCCCATTAACATTACCCTACAAAGAACAGTGTATGTGTACAACCTTCCTTATATGTAGGGTAGCACACACTCAATCAGACCAATGCTGTCCCCACCTGAAACCCTCTTTAGCCAACCCCACCTTTACTCCCACTGCCTAATAATTTCCTTTACAGTCAATCCCAGTGGAAAAGTTTGAATTTGGCTACAGAAATCAAGTATAACCCAAATAGACTATATTTACCACTTACCCTGCAATCATTGCCAAAGGTTTTAGCCTGCTCCATTCGCTCTGCTCACTCCACTGCCTTCCCTACCCCCAAATCCCTCCCACCCCAGCTGTACTCAAATTTAATCTTGAAAAAGACCACTCCCACTAATATCCAACCAATCAACTCATACCTCCCATAATCTTCACCACTCTACTCCTTCTTCCTACTTATCATACATCCTAATCCCAACACAGTCATGTCATTAACTACTACAATTATAATCCTTTGCAGCACTATTCTAGCATTTACTACATCTTACAAAGACATTTCAGTCAATTCTCCCAACCACTTCCATTGCACTCTGTCAACTACCCCTCTCAAATTCCCACCACACAATTTCACTAGTCCAATTCCAAAATGCCTCCTTCCACCACACCTACCTAATTACTAATCCCGCACCTCATCTGAATGCAAATTATTCTTAAAATACCACAAGCATTTCACTGCATATATAAAACATATCCTCCGCATTCTCTCTAAACTTACTCTCAGTGAAGACATGCACCCTAACCCTGGTCCCAATTTCTCCAACCTCTCCACAAACCCCCCTACAAATAGCTCTCCTGTCACCCAAATCACACGTAATAAAAAGCCAACAGTCCTCCTCATTATGTCTCTTAACATCAGAAGCATCTGTAACAAAATCCAAGACCTCCAGGTATACATACACATGTATTCCCCTGACATCCTTATCCTAACTGAATCTTGGCTTAAACCTCACATCAAAAGTGAAGAAATACTCCCACCTTGATGTAGCATCCTCTGCAAGGACAGAATATCCAGAAAAGGGGGAGGAGTGGCACTGATGTATAAACATCACCTCAATATCCAAATTCTCACCCAGTCAGCTCCCCAGCTTGACAAGGAAGAAATCCTCTAAGCTACTCTAAAATTAAATCCTAAGAAAGCAATCAACTTAATAGGCTGATATGTCCCTCCAGGCCAAAATATACCCCACCTTGAAAACCTATTAAACTGGGCCAATCTCTCCCTACCCCAAGAAACCATCATACTCTGTGACTTTAACATCAACTGGCTATCCTGCAATAGTAAACCCCCAGCACTCCACTTAGATCTCCATGGCTTCTCACAACTTATACAATCCCCAACCAGGATAAATAAAAAACCCAATAATCACATCATTCTTGATTGGGCCCTAGTCAACAAAGATCCTCACTCTTACATGGGCTCCTTAGCTGATGACCTAAGTGACCACTCCCCAACCTTCCTACTAAAACATCACATAAATAGCAGCAAACTCATTGTCCACCAACACATTCGCTACAAAGCTAAATTCAACTCTAGCTCCTTCACCACCTCCTACAAAAAATAAACTGGTCACCCCTAAAATACCTCAACCTAGATGAAGCAGTCCGCTACTTTAACAGCACTTTCCTCAACATCCTTAACTCCCATGCCCCCAAAGATGCACCAAAATCTGAACTAAAAAAATCCCCCTGGCTACAAAAAAACACCAAAGGCCTTATGAAATCCAGGGATAAAATATGGGAACAATGGCACACAACCAAAAATCCCTCAGATAGACAACTATTCCTTGAATTACGTAATAAAGTCAAAAAGCAAGTAAAAGCAGACAAAGCCCTTTTCTATCAGACATCCCCAAACTCTTCCCAAAATAACCCAAAGCAATTCTGGTCCACAATTAACTCTATTCTCTGCCCAGGGAAGGTAAACACCCCCCACCAACCACCCCTCTCTCCACCTGTAGCATTGCTGACTCTTTCAACAAACATTTTACAGAGACCGTTTTATCCCTAATTAAAAAACACTTCCCTACATCAACACTCCCCACACCCAAACCAACTCCACCCCTCTCTCCCTTCTTCCTTTCCACAGTGCCCACCTCCAATATAAAACAAACTACTGACAAAACTTAAACCCACAAGACTAGCAGCTAACAACCTGCCCACAGAATACCTAAAAATAGCAGCTGATGTTTTAGCTTATACCATCTCCATATTAATCAGCTGCTCCATACCTGAGTCCTATGTGCCACCCTTATGGAAAATATCCCACATCATACCCCTACACAAAGGCAGCCCCTTAACAGACATCTCCAACTACTGCCCCATTGCCATCCTCTTGCCTCTCTTCAAGATACTCGAAAAATGTATCAACACACAGATCTCCAATTATCTCCTAGACAATAATCTCCTCTCCTACAAACAACATGGTTTCAGACCACACCATAGCACCACAACTGCTCTGTTCTCCTTCACTAATACCATTCTCCAACATAAAAACAATGGCCTTTTCTCCTCTGCTGTATTACTTGACCTATTGAAGGTTTTTGATATTGTATCACATGTTCGTCTACTCCCTGCACTCTCCAACCTCTCCTTACTTGCCATCAATTGGTTCCACAGCTATCCATACAGCCACCAGCAGTCTGGCGCAACGATCTATCCCCTCACCTCCCTGTTACTCTTGGCTCCATCCTTGGCCCCTTGCTTTTCTCCATTTTTATCAATGATTCTGCACACTGCCACCACACATGCCTCCCTCATACAGTATGCAGATGACTCCACTCTCATCTGCTCAGTTCCAACCCTAACAGAACTACAAGAGATCACTCAAGCATCTTTCTCTTCTGTTGGAAGTTGGCTATTAAATGCTCAACTCCTTCTCAACCCAAATAAGACCAAACTCCTCATCTTTCAACCCTCAAAATCTACCCCCAACATAGATTATTATTACACTAACTGCCCTTGTGAGCCATTTTAAACCTAGCCAATTATCCCCTGTGAGATTCAAACTATGTACCGTGTGTTTGTAAGGCAGACACCTTAACCATTAAGCCACCTTCCCAACTTGAAATCCTCCATTTCAACATACTTGCCAAAGACAACACTTCCATATCACCAACAGCCCACACTAAGCTACTCGGTGTACAGATTGACAACAGACTCAAATTTGACACTGACATATAACCCACAATAAAAATGTCCACAAAAAAATGGGTGCCTTGTAAAGAAACCAACAATACCTAACCAAACCAGCCAGAATCTCTACCGCAACTTCCCAACTAATCTCAACCCTACTCTATGCACGACTCATACTCACAAATCCTTGACAATCAGACCTAAAGAAACTTGAAGCCTGCTACAATAAAACTGAAAAATTTGCATCAGAGGACTCCCACCACAATCACCACTGTGTCTCCCTTAGAAATATAGACTGACTTGAGCTCCTTCACCTCCTACACCTAACCCAACTTACCTTTGCTCATAAACTTGTAAACCACCCTCTTAAAATTCCCTCACTTCATACACTTCTCCAACCCTACCAATCCTCCAGAACCCTCCGCTCCTGCAACAAAAATCTACTCCAAGTCACCAAACCCAACAACTCTGCAGGAGAAGCGCTATTCTCTTACTCCATATCCAAAATCTGGAACTCACTTCACACTGTCATAACTACCTTCCCTTCCAGCAGTCTCTTCAAAAATGCTCTTAAAGCACACCTAAAATCTCACTGGCTATGTCCTTGTCCATACCTCAACTAACCCCCCCTTTCTGCTGTGCCACTAATTAGCTGCCAGCTCTACTATTAGCTGCCAACAGGTTATCAGTATTTCATTA